>NC_084975.1:15013714-15150092 GCF_963691925.1 Scomber scombrus | reverse complement strand
AAGAGATGGATAAAAAGCAGATACGTCCCCCGCCCCAGTACTGATTAATGACAGTGGCCAGAGCAGCCCTGGACTATGCATCATGATTTAACCACCAGCCCCTCATCTAAAGATTAGCGTGCACGCACACACACACACACACTGTAAACGCACACACACTGTGTATTGTACCACACAGAGAGACAAGACACGAACGGTATGAAAGGAAGAAAGGGAAGTGAGGTGGTGAGAATGACAAGTGAAAGGATGATAAGATACTGCGTGAGTCAGTTTGACTGAACCTTTGGTGGCAGAGATGTGATTTTCAAAAAATTAAACTCAGCAACAGTACAGGATATTTACACATACAGAATTGACATGAAAGATATGTGCAGTGCATAACATCAAGCAATGTCTTCAGTCATGCAGCCACTGGTCTATGCAAACAGCTGGACATGGCAGACATAGCTACTGCTGTAGTAAGAGTTGGGTTATTACAGTTTTTTCTCAATTATTTAGGCACAATAGTCTATTCAAAGGTTTTATTACTGTAAACGTTCACCTGACTGACATGTCCACAGTATCCACACAGTAATGTAACAGTAATGTGAAGCAGAACAAACACGAAAGTACAGAAACAAGTCTAAAACAAACTCATAAAGAACTATTACAAAATGGTAAATGGACTGTACTTATACATTCCTTTATAGTCCTTCGACCACTCCAAGCACTTTTACACTACAAGTCACATTCACTCATTCACACACACATTTATACAATGATGGCAGGGGCTGCCATGCAGGGTGCCAACCTACTCATCAGAGGGAAACTAACATTCACACACACATTCATACACCATTGACGCGGCCATCAGGAGAAATTTTGGGTAAGTATATTTCCCAAGGACACATCAACATGCTGACTGGAGGAGTGGGAGATCGAACCGCTGGTCTTTGTGCCAATTAGTGGACGATCTGCTCTACCTCAGCATTTCATCCAATACTTGGCATTACAATTCCACAAAAAATCTTTTGGCAAGGTAAAAACATGTTTTGTGAGGTCACAGTAACCTTGACATTTGACTACAAAAGTCAAATCAGTTCATCCTTAAGTCCAAGTGGACATTTTGCCAAATTTGAAGAAATTCCCTAAAGGTGGTCCTGAGATATCACAAGAATGGAAGGGACGAACAACCCAAAATCGTAATGCCTCCAGCAACAACTGTTAAGAGCGCTGAGGCATAAAAAGTCATGGAATTACAACAGCATTGAATCAAAAGTAAAGCATATCATGACTGGTAGTGTAGCAATACAGAAACAACTGAAATTACAAGAAAATCTGAAAAAAAAAATCATGTATAAAAAGCTATTAAAGCAATTAAAAATGGTATTAATACAAAAAGTGTATAAGAAGAAGGCTGAAACTCTAGTATTAAATACTAAAACTGTTATAAAAATGTGATGTTTTTATACAAAATACAGTTTACATGTAAAAAAGTGAAATTGTTATGATTTGTTAGGGGTAAGAGGGGCTGCAGTGAAAAGAAGCTCTTTCCCACTCGTCCAATACTCACTAATACTACATTCCTACTCTGTATCACTCAATACATTAAGCCTCTAGCAAAGTCTTACTATTGTTTTCCTCAAAAGATAGAAGCAGAGTGGGTGAATCACTGAGGGAAAAAAGTTCTGTGATGAGTATTAAGAGTCTCTTGACATTTAAGTGTGAAAAAGGTTGTGAAAATATTTGGCTTCTGTCATCTGTTAACACACTCCAGCTACAGTCCAATCAATCCCAGTGTTCCCAGTCCAGCTAAGCACTGCTGCAAGCCTGATCTGGACAAACCAAACAAAGCAGAGTCTAATGTCAAATGTGCTCAAGTGTAGTGCAGTAACCTAGAGCACAATGTAAAGTTGTTCGAGGGTAAACACTGACTCTGGTCCATTAGTTGTGTTGGAAGCTGAGGAGGAGGATTGGAGCCCCTCCCTGCGACTGCTAAAATATTCATCAGACTCCCTGAGAGCATGTCTGCTAATAGTTATACATGGAGCAGGAGAAAGAAGTGAGAAGGAGGAGGAGAGGACAGGGGTGGTGTGGGAATGAGGCAAGAGGAGGAGAAATTGGGAAGATGAGCGATGCTCCCTGTGTGCGTGTCAACTAATAGTCAAACATGAAGCGCTAAGAGGGAGGGGAAAAACAGGAGAAGAAAGAGAGGGAAGTGAGGAGAAGGGTTGTTTAAATAGTCTTAGACTGAAATTACTGGGGATGGATGCCGTAAAAAGCAAAAGTGAGGAAGGGAGAGCGACACAGGGAGGAAGAGGAAGAAAGGGAGCGACAGAGAAAGAGAGATAAAGATTGAGAGGGAGTAATCACTCCTTTTCCTCCTCCCCTGCCATCACTCGCCCCTTCGAGCTGCATTCCAGATTGATTAAAAGCCCCTCTTGTAATTGTCAGATCTTGTAAGGACCATCTCTGTGTTTGAGTGTGTGTGTAAGAAGGAGGGGGGAGTGGGGGGATTGAGGGGGTGGGGGTGGGGGGGTGGGGGGTGATCATCTGTGTGAACAGGGTAGAAGAGAAACCCAATTTCAATCACGTCAACCAGTGTAACAGTAGTCACTTCAATAGCCACCAGTCGCTACCACATCAATCAGAACTCCCACTCAAGCAAAGAAATATTGTTGATGTAGTTTTGTCTTTACAAAAAGCAGCTCAAGTAGCCTTGCTCTATCTTTGTATCCTACTGAGAGAGAAAAAAACACACGTACACACACACACACACAGTCATTTCTCCAGTCATTAAAATGAGAAACGGCCGATGGTGTAGGAGCTGTTGAAATACCATTAAGAAATGGAGACAAATGCAGTGTATCCCAGCCTGCTACAGCAACCTCACTACAGTAAATCAGACAGTGACGAATATTACTGAGATCGGGCTGCATGCATATGTACACACACCCTAACACGCACACGTAGGCAAAACACATGCATATACACACTCATCTGCACACAAACAGTGCAAACAATGTGCGAAGCACCTTCCAAAAAAGCCCCTTCGGTGGATTAATGAGTAATTATCCTAATTAAATGTTTCCTGATCATCCGCTATGATATATGGAAGATTATTATGTTCAGAGATGATTAAATGATAGTATAACAGAGCAGTCCGATATAATTTCAAAGAATTAATGAGCGTTTGTACAGAGAGATCATGTGGAAATAAGGCGCAAATTATAGGTTGAATTAACTTTGATTTAATCAATTTGGGACTAATTGTGAGCTGCAGTAATAGAAAACTTCAAGCCATTTAATCACAGGTGGAGATGCATGTTCTTTATTTTTTTTTAATACAGAAAATTCACAGAAAACATTCCCTAAACATTTGGTACCATTCAGGCTTTTCACGGTGCAGTTTTCCAGATGACTACATCAAACACTGGCAGACATTTAGCAGAATATAATGTGGAAAAATAACTCATGCAAACCAGGAAATTAACTCTCATTAAAAGCACTGAAACCATTTAAAGCAAACACACTCGTACTCTTTGTAGTGTTATTATATACGCCAATACATACAGGTTCTTTACTTTTTCCAACCACTGAATGGGATCTTACATGATGGTGAGAAATAAATAAATTCCATGTTGATGAAGAGATACCAGAAAGAAGATGCTATATATCGTAATAAACTTTTCTTTTGATCGTTTAAAGACATACCTGCTCTTATGAGTAGTTGATTGTGTTACTTAGCCTAATGTAAACCAATAAACGAGGCTTACCTTGTAAGCAGGGTCGATGCTTATTTAAAAGCTCATTGATTAACAGTTGTGATTATTGATCATGCCATGTGGCCCAGACAGAACTGACATATCTGATAGGTCAGACTCCAGATCCACACAGACAGACGGACAGACAGACAGGGGAGAGAAGAGAGAGATAGACGGAGGCAAAGACTCTTATAGACAAACACAAACACAAACAAACACACACACACACACACACACACACACACACACACACACACACACACACACACACACACACACACACACACACACACACACACACACACACACACACACACACAAACACACACACACACACACACACACAGTCTAATGCAGCTCCTCTTCTCAATCGTGTACTAACTTGAAGAGAGTATCAGCTTATTATCTGTGCAGTGCTTGAACCTCTTCAATTTTTTTTGCCCTAACCCCTATCTACCACTCCACGGCCTGATTCACTTCCCCATACAGTTCACGGTGCAGAGCAGAGTAGCTGCATGTGAAGGAGATAGTAAGCAGTAATATTCAATTATTGTATGCACGGCGTCCCCGTCCCGCCCTAAATTGATTTCTTTCAGAACGGGAGGCATCGCTCAGCACTGACATACAGCCATGTTTCCCCCATCTACCACATCCCACGCAAATTACTCCTCCATCTGCTCTCCCTCACCGCGCTGTGCGTTTACCCTTCGCCTCCCTTCCCTTCTTCTTCTCCCCTCTCCTGTCTCATCATCTCCTCTCCTCGTCAGTATACACAGCTATCGGTGGTTAGGCCCCAGCTCCCATACAGTACGTTTAATCTGTCTTTAATCTCTTTGCATTGTAATGGGGAATGGTTTTGTGTTTCACTATTTGATTGAGGCTGCGAGCCCGCCCCTCACCACCTCGGGACTCTGTATTTAAGAGTGGGAGGTGTTTTCAATTTTGCCTTTGCTCAAATTGTCTTTTATCAAAGAATTCATATCAGTAATATGATTCTATATATTAACCAGGCTGTTTGTAAGTGGCCTAATAGGAGAAAAGCAAACAGTAGAGAGAGAAAAATGAAAACTGTGTCCTATGCTCACATAATTTTAACATTAATTACACTGAATTAGATGGATGCTGAAAATGTGAACGTTTTTCAGTGTCATATTCTGCAGAGGACTATAGAGAGGGTTGATAAATACCTTGAATTTGGCTCAATTGCAAAAAAAAAAAAAAAAAGTGCCTGTTCACCTGGAGCTGGTACACAGGAGTTGTGGAAGTTTTTCTCCCATCAGGTTATACTATCATCATAAAGACCTTTACTGTACCTTTAATAAAGTCACACAGAGAAGGAGTTGGTCTAATCAATACTTCATATAAGGGGGATTATTGTTTGTTCAGACTCAACATGGATTCAAAACATCTAGGCTCGATAGTCATGTAAAGCTAGAATTGATTTGTTCATAAAAGCAGTGATGTTGGTGTCAAATTTACATTTTGGATTTTTTTTCCCACTTCCAGCATCACATTTTTTATTCACATTCACATTGTCACTTTTACAAAGAACAGGCCTGCAGTTAACGCTGTATGGCATTACAATCACCAATGATTAAAACCAACAAAGAAAATTCAAACATACATATAAACGCATGCACAAACACACACATAGGCATGCACACACACACACAGGCATGCACACACACACACACACAGAGAGCCTTCTCTCTCCTATTCTAATTAAAGGGACCTCTCTGCCCTGGGTGTGTGTGTGATATTGACACTTAGCTCCGTACAATAAACTTTATTGGCAAGCCCTGCTTGATTACAGCACTAAACTAGAATAACAAGGAATATGGGAGGAGGGGACGTGGATTATATACTAAACAGACATTAGTGGGCTCTATTCAAATATCTGATGCATTTTAATAGGGAGTCCAGGAAGGCCTCTGTCTCTGAAGATAAAAAAAATGACATGAGTGAAATACAGTAAAGGTAGAAAAACAGAAAGAGGGGAGAAAAGAGATATATATGGAGGGATGGAGGAAAGGAAAAAGGGATAGATTTCCCGTCATTAATGATCTATGGAAAATCCTCTGTCTATTTTCAGATATACTGTTAATGGCTGCTTGCTGCCATTAAAATCGTTGCTGTCCTGAACTCAGCTATTCACATATTGGCTGCTGCTTCATTTAATATTCATCTGCTGGAGGTCAATGGCGAGGGTGGCATGCACCAACACAAATTAAGAGAAGCAGAATAAGAGTTTTGAGATTTTTTTTTGAGAAATTAACGAGCTCATTCACAAAGATTTGAGATACCCCCAATATAGAATTTATACATTTATTACAACTCTAAATCCCTCAAGTCACTTTTAATGTGCTTTCACAAAAAATTGAACATAATGAGATGATTTACTTTAAGAACTGTATCCATCTTAACACATTTAAACAGAGTCTACAAACAGAGAGGTGTGTTGTTTAACTGCATGAAACAGAAAATAATAGGCATGCAAAGAGAAAGACGGAGGTTGTCTCTCCTCAGCACTCCAGCAGCCTTGGTGAAAAAGGAGCAGACTCTACAGTAATTTCCTTAACAATTCCTTTTGCCTTAAACAATTCCTGGAGACAAAGACTTTGCCTCTTCAACCTGGACATTAAATTGCCATCCCAATTGCTAATCAATTAGGGTCCACTGGCAGGAAAAGTAGAGGGTGGTGCACCGCTCATTCACAAGCGCTAACCGTATCTCATGCAACTCTTTTTTACTATTGGTACTTTGTATTTTTGCATTTTGAGGAAAGGAGTTACATTGAAGACCCACTGAGCTCTGTGTTATTAGCTACTTGTGTGAGAGGTGCTTCAAGCCTAAATACATGACACAAGACCTCCTGAAGGGGTCAGCAGCTTTTGAATGTATCCTACTCTCTTAAAAAAGTTTAACAGAATAAAAAAAAAGGAAGAGGAAAATGTGCCTGTTTAAAATAAATGCACAATTCTAATCCCGTACATTCAAAAGAGTTCATGTGCGAATGAACAGAAGCTGCCTGTCCCGCAGCTTTCACCCTCACTGATCAGCTCACACAGCTCAGTCAGTTGAACTACAATGACCCCTACTGGCCTTATATGGTACTGGGTTAGTGTGCTCCTCAGACAAAGAGCTTGCACTTTATTGTTAGCTTGTGGCTTTGCAAAAGCTTCAACACACACACACACACAAACACGATCAGGGGGAGGAATAGCAGAAAATGTAATTCTCTTTTCATACCTATGATATATATTCTCCTCCAAACCCCACACCAAAATTATTATTTTTGTTGTTTTGGGGTTTATTTTTTCATCCCCTTTGAGTCTCTCTCTCTCTCTCTCTCTCTCTCTCTCTCTCTCTCTCTCTCTCTCTCTCTCTCTCTCTCTCTCTCTCTCTCTCTCTCTCTCTCTCTCTCTCTCTCTCTCTCTCTCTCTCTCTCTCTCTCTCTCTCTCTCTCTCTCTCTCTCTCTCTCTCTCTCTCTCTCTCTCTCTCTCTCTCGAGGCCTTGGCACCCTTGGCACGGCCTCTCCCACTGAGTGTTGGCAGAGCTGTGTCTCTGATTCACCCACAGCGTGCCCTCTGGCTTAACAGGCTGGCACAAGGACACGCAACAGAGTTGAGAGAGGAGGTCAGGGCAGGAAGCGTGGAGCTGCAGACTGATGCAGCCATATATTAGTGAAAGAAAGTTATCACAGAACAGGTGAGCAGGGTGAGTTAAGTTATTTGAGCTGTTTAAGGTCTGTGGTTTTTGTGAGCAAGGCAGAAAATGTTAGATTGGAGTGGGAGGAACTACTCCGTCAGTTGCACGTGTGTCTGGAGGAGAACATTAGAGTGAGACACACATGCGGCCTCACCTTGAAGAACCACTGACCCCACACACCTTTATTGCATCTCCAATTAGAGGAGAGGGAGGAAGGGAGAGATACAGAGAGGGACAGACGGAAAGAGAGAAGGAAAGAGGGGGAGAGATGTATTTCATAAATGTAGTTCCATAAAGAGCACTGACCCAAATGGCATTCAGTAATTCTTCCCTGTGCCAGAGGAGGTGGGATAATCAGAAACTTCATCAAGCTCACTCCTTCCTTCTCTCCTTCCCTGCGTCTGCAACACCTCCTACTGCCCCACCCTCTGCTCAAACCTCTTAAACAAAAATTGTGTGTAATAACTGCATAACGTACACGGCGCGTCCGGAACACGCATCAAAGAACATCCCTCTATCCCCCTTCATCGCTTCATTTTAATTAAACAAGTTTCCTCCACTCAGAGTCTTGCCATTTCTCATCTCTTTGATCTGTTCCCATTCGACTCACAGTAGAGAAGCAGTCCGTCTCTACTTTGAGAAAGTTGTAAGTGTTTGATTCTGAAGACTTTCAAGCAACGGTGGTGCTGTATTGATTCAACGTACACAAAAAATACATCAGGGCACAACAACAAATAAAGTATCTTTGTCAAACACTATACTATAAGTACAAGCCCATATGGGTTTACTAATAAAAACAGAAACTGATTAATAAATTCAAATCTGTCCTCATGACAATGTCGGGCAATACATATCAAATCTGTCACTGCTGTGTTTGAGATGGATATGAGAGGGCAGAAATCTGAAAGAAAATAATACAATTAAAATGTGTCTCAAGCACCGAGGCCCCATCGATCCATTCGCTAGCTTTTCCAATACACTATGGACTTAACATGGACTTATTCTTTCTTAAACACAACTGGGACCACTCCCTCCCCCACAGGGTGCAACACTCACACAATGCTTCAAAAGAACATTTTGTTTATATGTTCAATACCAGAAACATCAATAAAATTATCCAATCATTAATTTCCTATTCAATACAAATTTAATGCAGAGCCACGGAGTATCCAGCTCATATCCAATAAGGACATCTATCCCCAATCACTCAGCTCTCTGCTTCACATTGTGCGCACATACACACAAACACACACACACCTGTCCCTAAAACAGCTATTCCTCAAAGACATACTCAATATTGTGGAGAGGGTGGAAAAGAAGGAAAAGAGCAAATAAGGAGGATGGGAGTGGAGAGAGAAGGGGACTTATTATTTCTTAAGCACAACTGCCAAGGTGAGAGTCTTGACATTGGATGGTCAGACGCAGCCGACAGAAACATAATTTCACACAGAAACAGGGGACAAGTGGCCGAGGAAGCATGCAGATCCTTTACTTGGGTCAAATTTGAAATATTGCAATTTAAATAAACTCGTTTTCAAGTACAGGTCCTGCATTCAAAATCTTCATACTCATTCAGCTGGCAGAACAGACCCTGAAGAGTTACAATTTAGAGGATGAGGATGTTATTGGATGATTATTACTGCTGCATTTATGTTTAAGCAGCATTTAATGTTGTGGATGGTTAAGGTAAAGCCACCTTTAAAGGGGAAGTGTACAGATTTGACCAAATATTTTATCAAAACATGTGTACAGGTCTTGGGGAGTACTACTGCATATGGGGGAAAAAAGTTGTATGAAAGGCTTTTGTGGCTTCAGAAGAAGCTGTGCAAAAGTCTGTTAACTTCCCTTAAGTAATGTCACAGTAACAATGGTTGTGGCTGAAGACTACAAGCTTGAAAGATTTTTAAAAATCGGGTTGTGCGGCATTCTAAAGAAGTGAGGTTACCAGACCGCTGTAGCCCGCCCCTCACTTATGCTTGAGGCTAGCGGCTCGAGGCTACATTAGCCACTATGAGCATAACACTCCAGATTGTTTGAAGAAGTTGTGGTTGTCATCTCAAGATACCACAAAATCAGAGATCTCCTCCTACCAGGATTTCTAAATGCATGGTAGTTGCTTGAACAGCCGATCCATTGCAAACTGCATGTCACCACAGCAGTATGAAGGGCTACCCCCAAAGACCTTGAACTCTGCAATGCAGTTTTTCTTGAAACTCTCTAATTGTCTCTACCCAATTTTAACAATGAAACCTATGAGACTGTCCTCCTAGAGACTGAACTGTGAGCCTAGGTTTAATATGGTTGTGCTGCACTGATTTTTATACTAAAAGTGTCCATCTTGTGGCTGACAGCATTGTAAAAGTGTACTGATAAATCAGTAAGATACTCTTTGAACGACTGTTACAATAAGATCTCCTTCTAACTATATAGTAAGTGAAGATTAAATTAGTGGAGTCAAAGGTACAATATTTCCCTCTAAATGTACTGGAGTAAAAATATTAAGTATCAAAAAACACACATACTCAAGTAAAGTACAAGAATCTCACAGTTGTACTTAAGTACAGCACTTGAATAAATGTACTTACATTCAATTATCACACGGGACACACTTATACAACCCTTATGTGCTGATAAAGAAATGAAAACATTTCACATATCATGGTTTCACTCTGACTTCTGTAGCGAGCTATTATTGCGCTCAAATTAATGAGCTCGTTCATGGTAGATTTCAAGATCAATGCCAGGTACATGCTCAATGATACAATCTATAGCTCTCTGTTGCATGTGATTAGGAAATGCATGAAAATGCTATAAGTATCGAATATCATACAGGTAGTGAACCTGGCTGAACTTGTACTTACTGGAACCCAACATGATACATATCAGATAGATCTGTGAGCTGTGTATATATATGTGTGTTTAACATGTTAGAGCTGGTGAGATGACACGAGAGCCAGGGATCACAGGTCAAGTAGAGTCAAAGCAGGTAGGCGATTGGCTGATCAGGTCTGAGTGTAATGACTAATCAATGGTTGAATGCATTAGCCTAATCTAATGGGCCAGGTGGGAGAAGACAACGCTAGATGCATGGAACACATGATTGAGCACAACATACAACAGCAATGCAATCAATAACACATAGAGTGGTCTAACCCCAGGGGGGGTCCCCACCACTGGAACGACCTGCTCCACATGCATTTAGGAGGTGCTCCTCATGTGTGTGGGTGTGTGTAAATATGTATGGTTGGTTGGTTAGGGGAGGACAGAAAAGGAACCAAGCTGTTTTAGTCTGATTGATTGGATTATGAAATGAAATGAGGGAAATCAAAGCTTTTTATTTCTGGCCAGCACCCTCACACACCTCAATGAGTAGTTTCTACCACTCTCTGAGAGAGATAGCGATGCACTAAAAGAAAAGGCATGAAAGAGAAAGTGGTGTAAGTGACGGTATGCATTTTAGAATGCAAACAAGGTGAATGTTGATAATAGAAAAATGTGGAATATAGGAAATGAATCATCAGCCCATTTACACATTCAGAAAGAAAAGTGACACATTCTTCATGTTTAGGTTTGTCCCTAAGAGAAAAGGCATCCTCCTCTGTGTGTGATTTGACCTTCCACCATTACTCACTGAAGAGCATTATGTGAACCTGTTTGTGGGTTAAAAGCATAGCTGAGCTCTCAGGTACTACTCTGTACATTACTGAGGTCATTCATATCTCTAACCCCTATCAGACAGATGTGTTTCATGCAGAATAATACTTTAACATAGAGGCACAGATTAGACACTGGGATGTGTTCATTAAAGCATGAAGCTTACATAATTGTAGTTGTTGGAAATTTACAATGAATATAAAAAAGGTGGAAAAACATCGATCAAGTCACAAGGAGATCAACCATTAAAGGATCTACTGTGTGAGAAAGAGAGAGAGATGACAAGTTAGGGACAAGAGGCAGTCAGAGCAGAGGACAGGCCTGGGTCAATACTTGCAGCGCATACTGCTGACACTGCACCGCTCAACACACACACACACACACACACACACACACACACACACACACACACACACACACACACACACACACACACACACACACACACACACACGCACACACACGCACACACACACAAACATTTCCAAACACACACATTTTCACATGGACATGTACACAAAATATAGAGAGACATCAGACCAATCAGTCAGCCAATGTCAATATTTCAAGAGCAAGACAGTGAAAAGAAGAGAATGCAAGTATGTGTATGCGCACGCGAGAACTGGCACTTATAGGGTCAGTTCACCAAAATAACAAAAAAATCCTATTTCCCCACTTTACTCTAATGTATCTAACCATACAGAAAGTTGGCTTTATTTGTGCAGGTTGTCTTGGTATACTTCCAATGAAAATATTTCACATTTTCTGTAAACAAGGTCGTCATTTCTGAAAGGACAATTTGGTGCTGCATTTTTTAAATGCTGTGAGCAACACAGACCAAAACCCTTTAACTTCCAATATATTCAAGTGGTGGCATAAATTTCACAGAGCGATTTCTCTTAACCTGGCCACACTGTATTTTGGGTGTACAGAATTTAAACTATGGATCGGCCTTTAATTCAATCTTTCTGTAAATCGTATAGATTTATTTTCATCTGTTTTATAGCTGAAACCATTTTGTTCATTGATTAATTAATAAAGCATAGATATGATACTTTTGTGATTGTGTTATTTAAACACTGATATATTATTCAATATCTATGCCACCTTCAAGTCAAAAGCCCACACTCAACTGTTTTGTTGCCTTTGTTGTTAAGGTCATTCATGTTGTCCAACCGCATTTTTTGGATCTAATTTCGGCTCAAACATGTACAGGTGTATTTGAGAAGTTGCCATTTTGGGTAAAGAATGAGAAAAAGAAGTGAAACCCTACTACATTTGTTTGTTTACGTAGAAGAGGGGCAGCTTCCAGAAGCTGGCCAATCAGAACAGAGTAGGCTTATTTTAACAGGGATTTAAAGGAGCTAAAATGGCCTGTTTTAAATAGAGGCTGGACAGAGAGGCTGCATAAAGGACCAGTATATGATAAATAAGGAGATTTTTTAACTGGAAATTATTTAATTCATTGATTCAACTGCAAATATAGTCCAGTAGGGACCCAGAATAAAAATACAGACCTGGAAGTGTGCATGATCCATACTTGTTGATGATCTTTAAGCAAAAAATCCTTTGTTTCAGCATTTCAAATGTGTGTTAGGAGGTTTTCTTGTTTTTCTATGATCATAATCTGATAACCTTGGAGCTTTGGACAATCAAAATCAATGTTTTCTTGTATTTATCCATACTTAAAGTATGCACGCATTATTAATGAATGTATACCTATACTTTATAGAAACAAACTATAGGCTACTAATTAATCAAAAAAATTATCTGCAGATTAATCAATAATGAAAAAAGTAATTATTTGAAGCTCTAATCTCATTCACATTCACTCATGTGTGTATATATTAACAATCTGGTGACTACTGTTTTAATGTATGTGATACTGGAAAAAAGTGACACTATTTATTGTTTTGTTTTGTTTCTGTGGATGTGTGTGTGTGTGTGTGTCTGTGTGTCTGTGTGTGTGTGCGTGTGTGCGTGTGTGATAGGGGCCTCTCCATCTTTGAAATGAATTAGCGTGCGGTGCCTTATTGAGTGAGGTGCAGCGTTTAAGTGAAACTGATGAAAGATGTGTGAGCAGCAAGGACTGGGCTATAAGTATGTGGCTGGGGTCACAGGTTAATCCCTATTGATTTACTCCACTGTCTGCATACAGCCACACAGGAAGACAAGGAAGGAGAGGCCTGCTATACCACAGCTATCACAGAGCATGAATGCAGGATAAAAAACTCACTGCCACACACACACCTACACATACACACACACACACTGTCTGTTACCTGATGCTAAGTAGGGTAAGGACAAGAAAATTAAGTATCATTTAATCCCTAAATAGGTAGCTAAACACTCTCTACTTAGATTGCAGACCACGACCTCCTAATAATCATGACCTCCTAAGGATCAATAAGAGATATGATCATTGGCTTCATTTACACACAATAATATGATCAAGAGCACTTTCTCTCATTTACAAAAATAAAACAATGAGGTGCATGTCTTTCAGAAAAAAATCAGGTTTAACAAGGGAAACGCATGCAGACAAATCTTGTCAGTGTGGTAACACATTTACACACTGGAATCAAAGCAGCCCCAGACCAGATCAGAGTCTGCCTGATGAGAAACCCCAAAAAAATACCCACACCAGCCTGTATTTATAAACAAGCTCTTCACAATCTCATCCCAGAGGAGGAAAGGTGAAATATTACATTAATATGAACAACTATTAATAATAAGCCCCCCCCCCCTCTCTCCCCACCTTTTACCCCATCACTCCTCTCTCCATCTCTATCTCCCTCTTTCCCTCCCTCTCTCTCTCTCCCTCTGTCTCTAATCCTATCATGCGGGCAATAAGTGTATGCACCATGAGCACATTTAATTTCTGCGGTTGGTTTTCAGCGAGCCCAGAGGTGAGCCTTAATAAGGATCAATGGCACTTTATCTGGGACAGCACCCACTTCACAGCATGCAAATTACACAGCAACCCTTAAAAAAAGAAATGGATTTAATTAAAAAATGTAGAACCACGGGCTCTGGAAATTCAATTAAAGGATTTATGCAAAGGTTGGCTAGCTTTTTGTGTTGCAGTTCCTGCTTATATAATGAGCTTTTCATATTAAAAATCAATAGGTAATCTGGGCTAGGGGATCGGCTGCTTATGTACATTTTTGAAATCAATTTGAAAAATAGTCCATCAGCTCAGTGTCACAACAAAGAGGGGAGGGAGATGTGTGTGTGTGTTTATGCGTGTGTCGAGTTGTAGGGGGGTGGTGGTGGGTCAGTGGTAAGAAAGCAGGAGAAGTGGATGGGTGAGGAAGGGGTTATGGGTTACATCTTTCTCCTCTCTCAGGGTCACTGGAAAAAAGCTCTAAAAGTAAGCGAGATGATGGGTGAAGAGAATGATCTGGAAGAGTAGAGGGTAAGTGAGTAAGGATGTCTCTCTGGCCAGGTCAGTATCTGGGTCTTTGGCCTGTTCTGATCCCTTCTATTATAGATGGAGTCCCTTGGCAACGAGGGTCTAGCTGGCTCTGACCTGTGGCTCTTGGGTACTTCAGCCCAGCCCCAACTCAGACTCAGCCCAGACTCAGACAAACCCGGCTGGGGAGACGTCTTAATGGCCTCCCTGAGGTGTCTGGGGCTAGAGGTGCAGAGAGGATGCAGTGAAGGCTTGTAGTAAGTAATGTAAGTAATGTTTTTTCAGAAACACAAAATGTATGTACACTGTCCAAAAATATATTTAAAAAATAGATAAACCTTTGCAACATTATAAACAATATAGCACTGTATTGCAGCATTATGCAGCTGCACAAAATTCTATCTTAAAATGTTTGATGATTGTTAGAAATGACTTTCTTCTCTAACTTCTCCCGCTTTCTACCGGGATATTGTTCCTGCCTCCTTCACACTTATGTTGTATAACTGTACACAGGCAGGAGGGGTGAATGACTGACTGCATACAGTAGCAGACTGTCAGCATTTGATTGGTTCTTTATTGATCCAGACACGCTCTCCATCACATCAACTCATCCACAATAAACCATTTACACAGTTTCCATGTGCAATGGACCACATAACCAGGCCTCAGGCCATCTCTGTTCAACCACTGTGTGTATTTGTGTGTGTGTGTGTGTGTGTGTGTGTGTGTGTGTGTGTGTGTGTGTGTGTGTGTGTGTGTGTGTGTGTGTGTGTGTGTGTGTGTGTGTGTGTGTGTGTGTGTGTGTGTGTGTGAGAGTGTGTGTGAGAGTGTGTGTTTGTGCGTGTTTTCTTTAATGAAATGGTATCTCCGTGGACAATAATCCCAGTAACAGGATTGGGCAGAAACACACATGTCAATACAGCCAAATGGGATTGTACGCTTTTATCCAACCCACACCAACACATCTCTCTCTCTCTTACCATACATAGTGCAGCAGCACAGCAGGGAATGTCTGGCAGGAATATCACATTCACTACATCTAGTTCCTCCAAGATGATCTAAAACATGGCCTCAAAAGAAAAGTGGTGAATCATCAGAGAGGTTCACTTTTAATATGAGGACCTCATACCAATTGGCATAATGTCTAATATTCTGTAGACACCACTGAGGAGAAAACCTACAGAGTGTCTCCAGTCAGGCTGGAGCTGACCCCCTCCTGTGTAGCTCCTAATCATCCAAGAGGACTCTATTACAAGGGCCTGGCAGCTCATCTAACCCCACAGAGGAGAAAGGGGGAAGCTGGCGGGGTGATTGGGACCTCTGCTCCTCTTTCTTTCCACATGGTTGAGCACCACACACACACACACACAGAAACACACACACAGGTTACTGGGTGTGCAGCACAGTTACTGTGTCTGTATGATACACCAGATAGCAAATAGAGCACCTGACCTTACGTCTGTCTGCAGGAGAGAAACTGATAAAGAACAGTGAATTAACAGAGGCTGCTGTGCTCACATACAGCACCAACCACCCCATTGTATGTCTGTTATATGGTAATGCTGATGTCGTTGTAGGACCTCTGGGGTTAACCCCTGAGGTACAAGAGAGAGATCCTGGTCACAGTAGACAAGGCTCAGCAGAAGAGGCACAAGCGGTCCCATTACTCCTGACTGAACAACCATTTCTCTAATATAGCCCTGACTGCTGGTGCCTGGTCAAAAGTTCAGCCTGTGCATATGTAAAAAGGTGGCCTGGTGCCCGAGGCAGGATCCCGGGTAAAATAATCATGCTAAAACGCTAAGGAGCATGGGACTAGACGAGAGCGCTGATGAAACTGGCCCCTTGGGATCCTGAGGTGTCTGATTGGACCACTGGAGTCTCTTAGGCCTGTGCCACCTCCCTCCCTTCTTTGTATCCATCACAGTGGATGATGAGGTACTGAAACAACTGCCCACACTGATCTCCATTCAGCTCAGCAATGTCTGTACCTATAGTTAAGCTATAGATTTGATGAGTATAGGCTGAGCCCAGCTGCTCAGAGCCTGAGGGTACACTGATCTTTAGGGAGCAATCAGTCAGTCAACAAAATGTCACAGGGTCAGCGTTAAAACCTGACAGGACAGTGACAACTTCACAAAGGTTACAGCCCTACTAATAATTGCAACAGTCACTGAAATTCATTATGTGCTGTTTAAATATGTGAGTTTTGGCTGAAAGTGTATTGTCTAATAACTTTTATTGCATATATGATCTAGCCCAATATTGCAAAAGTCACGAAAATCTCACTATCCTACATCAAATAAATCAATTGACATCTGTGCCAATCAAATTTTGAGCATTAAATCGCTGCAACTAAATCTCAGAAGTGTGATAATGGCTGTTTTCTGCTCCAGCTCGTTCTTAGTCTCCGTCTCTCATACACACACACACACCACTGCAGGCCAGATCATTCAGCGCTGATAATCACACCAAAGGACACAGGGAAAACTCCCACTCTATACACGCTGAATTAAAGAAACAGGAGTTACAGGCCTGGTCGTGCAATCTCTGATAAGTAGATCAAGGCATGGGGAGGGGAACATGATTTTAGTGAGAGATAGTTTGGCTGATTAAAATGTCATGGCTCTTTATAGATGCCTTTTTCAACTCAGCAAAATGGAATCAGCTCTGTACATCAATAGCAGAGTGGGCTGTGCTCTCCGCTAATGGAGAAGTTTCTTTCATTTAAGTAGAAACCACAACACAAAGGATGCAAAACTGAGGAAATCCAAACATATTTTGGTAATGAGTGAACAAAAATACAGCAGCAAAAAGATAAAAGTGAAGTGTTAAAGTTGTGGAACTGATAAAATAAGACAGCATGAAACACAATTAATGAGGGAGGAAAGCAGGAACATGATTAGATGACCAAGAATGGAGCGTATGGCCTGAGATGACTTTTCCTCGCCTTTACTGCAATAATCAAATTAAAGATTTAGGACCACATGTAGCTCCAGGTGTTTCAGTCGTCTCCGTTTTGTGAATTCATGTGCGTGCTTGTTCATGTCTATTTGTGTAAGGCAACTGTATATCACTCCACCTGTGATCCTATAAATCAAACCTGTGTTTTAAATGAGAGGTTGGTTATTTGCGCAAGAACACACACGGGGGCTTTGTGATTGTTTTTTTGGAGTCGACATTCTGCTTATGTTTGCATCCCAGAACAATCTCCATGGATCCCGCAAGCGTACGCAAGCAATTAAAGCGATACCATCTTCATATCCCTGCAACCAATAACTGAAATAATATCACTGTTTTATTAAGCCCTTAATGTGGGGGCAGAAGTGAGGAGTGGGATTTTAAAGAGGATACACTTTCAGGGGCCTTATCACACCCAGATTTAAATAAGAGCAGATGCTCAGCTTAAGGGTGGGTTTGTGTATCTGTGTGTGTGTGTGCCTCTGTGTGTGGCCTTTATCAGACATGAGTTTTAGCTAATTGCTGTGTCAGCACTCCAGAATTTAATTACTAGCTCTACCTTTGTCCTTTAATATTTACTAACATCTACACTACATTTAATTAACCACGTGTAAGAAAGCCATCGCCCCATTCTGGAGGAGAGACCGCTCTGCTAATAGCATCTGTGTGCCCACATCCAAAACGTTAACACCCCCTCACCCATACACACACAACCAACAAAGAAGTGTTGAAAAGCATGTTTGACAAATTTTGATCCAGCTAAAATCGACACACCAGATTTGAAGATTGAAACAAGACAGAGAATAATGAAAAAGCGTGGCGAAAAATGCTAAAGGAGGTAAAGAGGAAGAGTTTTGTGACAGAAATAGTTAAACTGAGGAAATTCAGCTTGGCATTTTGTGAAAGGTGCTGATGGGCTCTCATCTGTCATCCTTTGTCAGAGGGAGGAAAGACACATGATGGCCTGAGGCCTTGTGTCTGTCAAACATGATGGATCAGAATAACGCTTCACTTAAACTATTTCTTAAACACCTTTCAACACATCACATTTTCCCTTCAGTGCAAACACTAAATTGATAAAGTATGAAGAGTAGCTAATGGAAAAATGTAATACTCAAACTAAAGCATATATTAGGAGGCTTTGGAGCCTAAAGGGTAGAAAGTGGTAATCCATTGAAAAGTCCTACAGAGCAAAAGACACAGTATAGACCAAGCAAAATCACAGGTTTGGATTTTATCATTTGTATCCAAACTGTGTGAGGACGTTAAGCTCGGGCACCTTATATCGCATCACAAGCACACACATGTGCTATGAACCCTCTATCACACACATACAGTTTATTCAGCCATTTACTGTACACACATACACAAATGCAGATGGATCCATACACACACAGTGGTTGCAATTCTAAGCTGGTTATTGATACCTTTAAGAGAGGACTTTGGCAAGGGTATATATGCATGTTTTTGGTAATAACGCTAATGCAAACACTGCACAACATAATTCTCATACGGAATGTTTCAACTTCAGTCAATGCATGTGCAAATTTGGGTAAAAATCCTTAAGGCTGTGATAACTGAACTACAACTAACAAAGAATCAGATTTTATCAACATTTTTGGAAACTGTCACAGTGCTGGAAGAAACCGTCTAATGAAGCCAACAGAAATAACAGTATTGCCAAAAAGCTGAGAAGCAGTACTGCTTTTGTCGCCAAACTGGACAGTCTCCACTCCTCGGCTGCACCTGCAGATACTATCCATGAAAATAACAAACAGAATCTGTGAAAATCACAATCTTGAAGATGCCAAACAACCACAGAGAACATGCTTGACTTACTGCCGAGAGTTTTCGCTTTGTTAATGCAAGAACCAGATGTATCATAGTGGGCCTTGGCACCCAACATTTCCGCTGTTACACCCACAAAACCCAGAAGACACAAGAACCTTCCTCTCTGCAAAACATAGATGCTTAGAGGCATCCATTGCTCATTCTCTGAGGAAAACTCCAAAACAATTCCCATACTTGACTATAGCAGTGAGAGGTGGCATTCAGTGTCCCAAGACCCTAACCTGGGAACAACCTGCCAAAGGGGACCCTACCCGTTGACCCAAAAATACAGCTTCAAGGATCACAGGGACACACTAAGTCCTATCATAATAAAGTGTCAATTATCTGAGGAGATCTGGTTGGATCAAAATTAAAGAAATAAAAACCACAGCACATGGCCTTCTCACCTTGTATCTCTCAAAGACAGTGAGGACATAATCTGTTCACTGTATCTCTTCTTTCAGTCAGGTCTTTGCAAAACAAGGTTGAGTCAGCATGCTAATATGGCTCAGAACTCAAGATAACACATCTGAAAAGATCTGGTAATAGGTTCTCCTGATGTGATCAGAGAATATGGTAAAAACATATTTGACAGAGAGCTTATTATCTTAGCACTCTGGAGCACATGACTGAATAGGAGCAGAGAGTTTGCGCAGTGCATTTAGTGTAACCTAATATTATATATTATATAAAAGTACACATTATATAAAAGTACACAGGATCTGGAATATCGCCTACCCTGGTGAGAGGATAGGGGAACAGTCTCTCAGAGTTAAATAAACAGTGACAGGAGGAAGAGGAAAACAAACTACAGAATATCTCTCTATCTGTGAAACCCAGACTCTCTCCCTGAGCCCTCAGCAATGAGCAGATCAACCCCTCTCCATCCTTTTCCTTTCCTCTCTTCCAGGAACATGCCAAGACAAATATATAGGCTGACTAAGGGAACCGTCTGAGTCAGGACTAGCAAAAAGAAGATAGTTATATAGCATGGTGAATTCACTGACTTTCTTTACATGCAGAGAAATACAACTTGTTACTGTGGTAGAGTGTTTGCCTATCCATTCTGGTGGCTACCAACAAGTAATAATCAGTCAACAGTTATAAACTTGTTTCAAACTTACCATAGACTTGGTGAAAGGTCTGGCCAGCATGAAGAGAAAGGACATCAGCCACCAGCTCCGGTGAATGGAGGTATACATCATGTTCCCAGGATGCACCGTGTTGGAGGTGATGCCATGAGGTGAGAGACGGCGATGGAGCTCATTGCTGAAGAGAATGTTACAGAGTTTGGCCCGATTGTAAGCCAGCATGGACCAGTACTCCTTCCTTGGTGGAGACAACAGGGCCAAATCCACCTTACCACACGAGTCTAACAGGTCTGTGAACCTGAAAGATAGTTCAGATCAAGAGTAGTTAGAGTGTGTGCGTGTGTGTGTGTGTGTGTGTGTGTGTGTGTGTGTGTGTGTGTGTGTGTGTGTGTGTGTGTGTGTGTGTGTGTGTGTGTGTGTGTGTGTGTGTGTGTGTGTGGCCTGTGTGTAGGCCTTCTACAGGCAGATGTGTGGTGCTGGCTGCATACAAATCAAAGACGTGACATGATGTTCTTTAATTGCCTGCGACAGAGCTGTTAAAATCCAGATGTTTGACAAGGCCCCTTAAACATTACACTACTCGTATTATTATGCAGTCACACAATAACATCACACAGGCACAAGAACTACACTGTGTGTGTGTGTGTGTGTGTGTGTGTGTGTGTGTGTGTGTGTGTGTGTGTGTGTGTGTGTGTGTGTGTGTGTGTGTGTGTGTGTGTGTGTGTGTGTGTGTGTGTGTGTGTGTGTGTGTGTGTTTTCCTTAATGAAATGGTATCAAACTGGTGGAACACATCCTACATATTAATCCAGTCATTAGAAAACAACCAATCAAAATGTCACCTGGTTTCCTTGTTGTGATTTTACAAGCTGGCTGCCTCTTGTTTACTGTCGCCTTCCGCAACATCCTTGCTTGGCTAAATTACAACATCTGCAGGCTTTTTATTTCATGTGCTGCAACTTCGTAACTACTTTAGCAAGTAGAGGTTGATAAATCAATTGCCTGAGCACCAACTGTAGGTTTCTCTTTTTCTCAATCTTTATTCATTATACTGAAGTTGTGCTTACTTACATTTGAATTAAGTTTCACAGTGATATTATAATCTGTGAACTATCCTTCCAGATGATCCACAGATTGAGCTCAACAGTTATAATAATGGCATAAAAAATACAGAGATTTTGGTTGACAAAAAACATCTTTTCTGTTCATGAAAGTATGAAAGCAGGGCTGCAGGTTAAATCTGTCAGAGGTAATTTCATTAAGGACATTATCTCCCCTTGTTTGACCAGATCTGATGCAGTTGTAGGGCAAAGTAAACCTGTACTGGACCAATTCCACAGTAAGCCCCTGTGCTGGAAACTGATAAAGTGTCCAGCCATTACTCGCGTGTCCATCTCTCCCACCCTTATCCCTTATAGGTCAATGCTTTACCAGAGGACAAGGGGCTTAGGGAATACAATATGCTGCCAGGTCAGGGGTCACACACTGTTTGTGAGGGGAGGCTAAGTGAATAAACGGGAAATCAGTGGAAAGTGAAAATAATACAAACAAAAAAGGGAGCGACTTCAATAGATGTAATATAGGTTTGGAATGAGGTGGATAGAATGGAAGATGTAATATAAGATATTGTCTATTTTCGCACCTTCTTCCCCTCCGTCTAGTCTGTGTCAGTGTGTAACTGACTGTCTCTGGTCTTGCCTAAGCCCTCTTTGAAGAGGTTAAAGCCGAGGCTGATTGTAGAGCAGAAAAGGGTAGGTGAGTGTATGTGTTGGGGCTGCAGGAAAGGAGACGAGGAGCTGTATGGCAAAGAGTGAAGAGAATACCCGACCATCCATGGCCTTGCAATATAAATAAATCCTGAACATTTTGCCTGTTTTAACAGCTTCCTGGCATTGTTTACGCCGCCCAAACGTGTGTGAACTCGCTTTTCTTACTGTGTAGGCAAGTCTTGCATCAATCAAATGCTATCAATACTGCTTTCCTGACATGCTTTCTTCCAATAAGCTTTTCTTACTCTGTCTTCCTCTTACTTTTCCTATAGCATGTTATAGCATTGTGACCTTAAGTGAATCTGAGTGTCAAACCATCTCCTCCGCTGCTCCTGCTCCTGTCATGCATGGCAGTCGGTATAACATAACTCATATGAAGGCCCGTGTAATAGTGCTGCTGCTTGATCTGCTAGAATAATTCTGCGTATGTTCTCCTTGTCTCAGGTCACTCTGCCGAGCTCCAATCAATCACTCTGCTTGGCCGTTTGACTGACTGAAGCAAGGATCAATGTTGTGCACACACACACACACACACACACAAGCACACACACATGCTGACTCTAATACATATGGCAGAGGGCTTGGGCTCACAGATCACTGCAAAACATCATGCTTGTCTACTGTATGACAGGAAAAACAGAAGCCTATGGAGTGGAGTTGCTTAACAAAAAAGATAGATTTAAAGAGTAATAAATGGCAGAAGGACGGAAAAGGGGCTGAGTCAGGGGGTCAGACAGAACAGAGCAGATACTAGATCAAAGTAAATTTCAACTGATAAGTCCATCCATCATGTTGATGATACGTTTAATTTATAGTGACAGCGTGTGGAGGGAAATTAGTTTTCAGTGAGTGAGGCTGTCATGTTTGACAATACACATTAAGTCTGATCTATCAGTTTGCAGTGAAAACTGGCCAAATGTAGCGAGTAAAACAGCATGACTGGAGCTGAAAAGTTGTTGGACCAAATAGGCTAGTTCTGGGATATTACTGCATAAGCTCTATTAGTGTGGATTCAATATGAGTGATATGGAAAATTGGGGAATACAGGTCAAACAACAGTGTGTTATTCAAGCTCAAAAGCAGTGCATTCTGCCAGAATTGTGGTTTGATGTCCATTACGGCGAACTATGTGGAACATTTACATCCCTGCAGTTTGGAAGATATATTAGATAAATGTATGTTTTGCATGTGACAGGAGAGACAGTCTGGAAAAATCCAGTAG
The DNA here is from genome assembly GCF_963691925.1 of Scomber scombrus. NCBI lineage: Eukaryota > Metazoa > Chordata > Actinopteri > Scombriformes > Scombridae > Scomber > Scomber scombrus. The sequence continues at coordinate 15,126,700 of NC_084975.1, read as the reverse complement.
CATGAACAGAAAAAGGTGACTCTCATTAAACTGTGACACATTATGTCTTCATATCATTTCTCATTCACTGTCGATTAAATCAGGTCAAGTCACTTTTCTAAAAGATCAAAACAGCTGACTAGTTGACTGGAGGGTTAACTGAGTTCAATGTTCTTTAGCACTAAGAAAAGTCAGTAAAATTATGGATGGCATCTAAACACATTGTTGATGTTTTGAGGCTAAATTTGCCATTTTCTAGGCTTACTCAGCACACTGGCTTTTACTCCAGCTAAGCTCAGTCCATGTCTATCTCATTTTTCTCAAGTAAAACATTCTGGTGTCATTATAATTAAAAATTAAATTAATAAAAATTGTATCATAAGAAAGTCATCAGACAATATTAAGGGATAGGGAAAAAAACAAGTTTCACCCAGAACTGAAATATTCTTTTCAGGTAGCCACATACAATGTGGCACATGGATCATACTGGAATTTGTTTGGCATTATCATGTTTTCAGACATGTTGAATAAAAGAGTGAATTAACTTTACTTAATTTATAGATGCACAAAATTGGCCAAAAATGTTTTTAATGTGTAATTCATGCTTATTCATTAGTGAGACAGAGAAAGAAAAACTTAATTTAATTTATTTCTTGAGCTGCAGTAGGGATGGGGAGTTGTTCGTTGCCACTGTCGTCAAGTGCTTGCTCATGGGGAATGTTAGATAATAAAATAATAAAGAGTAGTCTAGATCTGCTCTTTGTGAAAAGTGCCTTGAGATACTGTAACTTCTGGTGTGATTTAGCATTATAAAAAACTGAATTGAAAAAAAATTGAAATGAATGAACACCAAACTAGTCAAGCTGGGAAAAATAAACATTCCTCTGCCAAGTTTATCGTCTTTACCTGTGGGACTCTGAAGACACCACCACAACACGGGCAGGGGCTGAGCGACGCAGTACGTCCTGTAAGCACTGGACCAGCAGGAAGTGACCCAGATGGCAGATCTGGAAGGTGGACTCCAGACCATCCTCCGTCAAGCTCCATGGTTGAGTGCAAACCCCTGCATTACACACCAATATGTGCACAGGCCTACAGCGAGAGAAAAGCATACAATAAAGCATGTTTGATCATTTATTGATTATAACTGAAAACAAAGAGGATGTGGCTGCATAAAAAGGGGATTTTCATACCACATTAGGCTGAAGAAAAAGTGAAGAGAGACAGGGAAAATAAATCAAAAATAGAAGACGGAATAGTGAGAAGAGAAGGGAGAGAAAGGAAACAGGGTTTCTTATTCCAGAGCATAGTAGACTTTAGAGGTCTGCAGAGACAGAGCATCAGTAATGTTGATATGATACAGAGAAGTCCCCGTGGCTCGACAGGTACTGTAGATACTGAATACAGTTGGCTGGAATCCAAGAGCAACAACACACTGAAAAGCAATCTCAAAGCGTTTCAACACACAAGCATGGTGGAGGTAATGAGTGTTGATACATGCTCTGTTTAACTACTTTGAGTAACCAAACCTACCAACACATTGACTGGGAAGAGTGCACATCACAAGGAATATACACCCACTGTGGCACAAGTCATGATATAAAAGCAATTGATTCAATGTAGGGGCCAGTAAAAAAAGAGTATGCATTAACGCACACAGACACGCAACATTTTTCCATTCTTACAGTCTCCATGTGAGCAACACGCCCTGCTCGTGTGCTAGTGAATGGAGATTGCTGGATTGGTCAGGGCAGTGAAAGATCCTTGTCGGTGACAGCGTCGCTCCAGTGAACTCGAAACCACAGTAACACAGCCGAACAATCCAAACACACCCCACCAATTTTTAATTTCTTCCATTAGAATTAATTATGAGGCCGAAGGCAATTTGTGTACCCTGTGTTTAAGACTGCCTACTGGATTAATTAAAAACTGGATGCTGGAAAATTAATGTGTGAATTGTTATGCCTTACTATAATGAGCCATCCCATGCTATTACATAGGAGTGTACTGTACGATCACCTTCAGGCCTCCGAACACACAAGGTTCATTAAAGAGCACAAACCTAGTCACAAGTCAACTGAAAGAACGCCAACCTTAGCATATTATCAACAGAACTGCAGTGAGATGTTTAAACTTGCCAAAATACAATGAGGGGAGGGAATCTAACTTAAAGGCTTGGTAATCACAAAATATGCTTAAAAAAATAACAACAAATGACCTTTGTGACCTGCACTCAAACCTGATAAAACAAGATAGAAGAATAAAACATCACATTTTCTGCTATGTCAGTTTCTCCCCTGAAATTTCTCTCATCTTAAAAGCAGGAGAAAAAAAAACATTGGTTGTTTTTGGCCCAGTGTTCCCCTGTCTAATAGAGTGTGAAGTACAGTAACATTGTGCTTCACAAGGCAAAACTCTTGGCTCTGTCCCCACCCTGCAGGCTAGGTATTGCACAATAATACTGCAGGCATAAATTCTTGACTAGAAATGCACCGATCTGATTTTTTTGGTCCCAATACCGATACCAATACTGATACCTGGGCTTTGGGTATTAGCCCATGCTGAGTATCAATCCCACACCAGTGTTTAATTAATAAGCTGTGTGCCTCACTGTGTGGAAGAGACTGGGATCATTATTTTATGTCTAAGGAAAACATTGCTTTCCTAACCTTGTAAAACAAAATGTAACAAATAAATACATAGATATAAATTAACTTAATTGTAATTTATTTAAATAATGTTATCCGATACCAGATTGGTCCATTGTCATCAACACCTGATCCAGCTATTTGAGTCAGCATCGGACCGATATCTGATATCTGTACCAGTGCATCTCTACTCTTAACCTAACTTTTCAACCTTTCACTAGAGCTCTATCTGTTTTAAACTAATCTTTATATCAGTTACTCTTCTTCAGGCTTAAATTTAGCTCCTGTCCTGTGTTGTGACCTTATACCATATGACAGAAATCTAGTAAAAAAAAAAAAAGAAAGTATGTCACTCAAAGTCTATCACAAATTTATGTTCAAAAACTCCAATAACCAACTTTCTCTGACCAGTGAGTGATTTCCCCCATGTAGCTCTGATGGCCTCTAGTGAGTCTGCTTGTAATGTAAAAGGCCTGTTAATTCAACTGCCCACCAGTTAGTCCCTCTCTCATAAGCGCAGGTCTAATGAATGTCTTTAATAGGCCTATTGCTGCGTACCACAGTCCCTCTCTCCACATTAAGACCTCACACAACACGGTGTAAACTGTGCAATCTCAGCGCTGGTCAAACGAGGGTGTTAACTACCAAACTGGGAGACATCAGTTTATATATTTACTTTAAATAACCCCCTTGGGTATGACCCCTGACCTCTATGATAATGTGGGCCAGCAGGATAAGATTGCCTATGTGAGCTGGGCTCAAACTACTGGTCATTAGCACTGCACTTTATTAGCAACAGGGAGATTGGCACTGGAAACACACATCAAATACATGTGTACTACTCATCCTGATCCATATTTAAACATACACACAGCATGATTGCATACCTGTAAGGTCTGCACAGATCACCACAACAATTTAACAATGTTACACTAATTATAATTCAAAGATATGGAAGAAAGCAATACTAATTTGATCTGGCTTTCATGTATTTATACAGACCACATATTACATGTAATATGTTTGAAATTAGAACTGGATAAATGCAGCAAAAAAAAAAATCACAGGTGGAAATAAATTGCATGTGTTAATTATGGAACATTCAGTAGAAATTGTATTAGGGGCATTCTGTCAGCGCTGTCCTCCATCAATTACATCCCAATGAAATTGCATTGCATTCAACAATATCAATATTCAGGTAATTTCATTTCAAAGGACAGGCAATTAAAGCAGAATCGGGGTCAATGGAACACAAAGCAGCGTGAAAGCCACTGACTAAAGCACTTAAAAGCAAGGGAGTGAGAAACGAGAGAAGGAAAAGAAAAAGACTCTGATTACATTTCACCTGTCAATGACACGCTGCAGGAGCATTATTGTGTGTGTGTGTGTGTGTGTGTGTGTGTGTGTGTGTGTGTGTGTGTGTGTGTGTGTGTGTGTGTGTGTGTGTGTGTGTGTGTGTGTGTGTGTGTGTGTGTTAGAGTGTTTGTGTCTGTTTGTCTTGTGTGTTGACAAAACGCTCTGTGTGTGTGTGTTTGTGTGTTTGTGTGTTTGTGTGTGTGTGTGTGTGTGTGTGTGTGTGTGTGTGTGTGTGTGTGTGTGTGTGTGTGTGTGTGTGTGTGTGTGTGTGTGTGTGTGTGTGTGTGTGTGTGTGGGCATACAGAACCGTCTGCGTGTTTACGTGCATGTATGCACATGTATTTGCGTGATGTGTGTGCGCACCCGTGTGTGTGTGTGTGCGTTATGCCTGAAGACATACGTGCAGTAATAGAGTAGTGGTAGACTCAGACAGCTGCCCAGTGCCATTCACAGCTCAGAGCTCCCAGCCTCCACTCTGCTCTGTTCGCCTTCTGATGAGAATTAATGTACTCTGACGTCCCCTGGGACTCCCCACTCCCCCCAACAGCACAGCTAATGAAGAAATACAACCTTGCCAAAATACTGAGGTAGAGAGAGAGCGACACAGACAGAGAAATACTGAGTGATGACGACGAGAGAGAGAGAGAGAGAGAGAGAGAGAGAGAGAGAGAGAGAGAGAGAGAGAGAGAGAGAGAGAGAGAGAGAGAGAGAGAGACTGACTCAGGCAGATAAACAAATTGCAAAGGGGAAAATGCAAAAAAGAGAACAATTCTGGGGACAGTAGGGTTAAAGGGAGGTCAACGTACTTCTGTGTAGATGGGAGGATACGTGTACGAGGTGGGAGGAAACAGAGTGAGGGAAGCCACCATGAGATTTGGCTGTGACCCAAGACACGTGTCCTGGATGGCCATACCCTGCCCCAGGGCTGCTACGGGCAATGACTGCCCTGCCTCTCCCCAAGGGGCTCCCCTGACACCAACCACCATACACACACAAAAACACACACACTCCTCTGTCTAGAGACCTGCGGGTGGATGAGCAGTATGGATGACAAAATACATGACCCCAAAATAGCAACTACGCGACGGGCCACAAGGCACAAGACACATGCCGTAAAAGCTGACCACCACAAAATAAAGTCTGTTAGTCTGTTCGACCAATGTCAAGCAAATCGACACAAATACACACACCGCCTCCTGGGGCCTTGTCCGTATGGTGTTCATCAGTAACAGTTTGGATGTCCTTTAAGTGTTAGGCATATGCAGAGAAATAATAGTGATGAATACAGGAATGGGTCTGAATAAGAGGCCCTGTTTGGCCGTTCCTGCATTTTGTACGTCTGTGTCTTCATTCTGGTGATTTCTAATCATTCTGTCTTTCTGAGTAACCAGACTGACATAAGTTTGACAGCTGATGGCTACCTATAGGCAACTACTGGTTAGTGAATATATCTGGTCCACAAACAGTTTGAAGACCAGCTCTTGTCTCCTACAACTTTGCAGAGAATGGACAAGGTGTCCAAGATAAATTATTCAGAACTGGTATCTGGAATGTCGGAGGACCAAGACTAATTGTGCTTTTATCCCATACAGACATGAACAGCCATAGAAGCACACAGCTCAACTATAATGAACTTAGAACCCAAATATGGCATTAGCAGGAGGCAAAAGTCAACTATCTGGAGTCTCTTAACAAAACAGGAGAGCGACATGAGTTTATAACACTGATGTTGTTGTTTATACTCACAGCTTCTTGGCCTTGAAAGACTCAGCAAACTCCCTGACGCTGCGGAGAGAGGCCAGGTCACACATCATGGTTTCTACTCTTGCTTTGTGCTGTAGAGAAAGAAAGCACAAAAATATGATTGTAGTAACAACAGAGAAACAGGCTAACAGCGTTTGTTTATTCATTTATTGCCAACTGCGAGAATTATTGTCACTGCCATCAAAAGACTAGAAATACGATCTCACAGTTGTATGCCTCCACCAACCACTCAAGTTGCATTCATGTCTGGTCAGACTCACATAATATTTGTAGTGCAGACTTTGAAGGAATTTAATAAAAAGGCATTAAGTGTTTGGGTTTGTTTTTTTTGTTTGTTTGTTTTTTGAGAAACTGAAGTCAAGCGGAGGAGTTTAAGTATCTTTATTTTATTCACGAGTTGGGGTAAGATGGAGTGTGAGATTGAAAGGGCGGATCGGTGCAGCATCAGCAGTGATGCAGGTGTTGCACCAGACAGTCTTGTGAAGAAAGAGCTCTAGATTTACCAGTCAGTCAGTGTCCCAACCCTCACCTATGGTCACGAGTGACCAAGAAAAATGAGATTGCGGATAGGAGCTGCCAAAATGAGTTTCCTCTGGACAGTGTCTAGGCTCAGCCTTAGAGATCTGGTCAGGAGTTCAGACATATGGGGGAGGCTAGGAGTAGAGCCGCTGCTCCTTCGCATCGAAAAGAGCCAGCTGAAGTGGTTTGGGCACCTGGTCAGGATGCCTCCTGGATGCCTCTCTTTAGAGGTGTTCCAGGCACATCCAACTGGGATGAGACCCCAGAGCAGGCTCAGAACACGGTGGAGGGATTACATATTTCTCCTGGCCTGGGAAAGCCTTGGGATCCCCCAGGCGGAGCTGATGAGCGTTGCTGGGGAGAAGGATGTCTGGGTTTCATTGCTCAGCCTGATGCCTCCGCAACCCGGCCCCAGATAAGCAGCAGAAGATGGATGGATGGATGGATGGATAGAAGTCATCACTATATTGACATGTATGATTCCAGTGAATAATTTCCAGAGAGAAACATGTCGTCTTTAGTCAGAGACTGTGAAACTTTGTCATAATTAGGATATGAATTCTTGAGGTATGGTCAAAAACAAGTTTTCACAGTGACCTTGACCTTTGACCTCAGACCACAAAATCTAATCAGTTCATCCTTGAGTCTTGGCGTATGCTAGCATGATCAAAAGTGGACATTTGTGCCAAATTTGAAGAAATTCCTTCAAGGTGTTTCTTAGAATGGGACATACAGACATACAACCTGGAAACATAATGACTCCAGACACGGCTGTCACCAGCTTGGTGGCATTAAAAAAGTAATTAAGTAAAGTAAAGAAAGAAAGAAAGAAAGAAAGAAAGAAAGAAAGAAAGAAAGAAAGAAAGAAAGAAAGAAAGAAAGAAAGAAAGAAAGAAAGAAAGAAAGAAAGAAAGAAAGAAAGAAAGAAAGAAAGAAAGAAAGAAAGAAAGAAAGAAAGAAAGAAAGAAAGAAAGAAAGTTATGGTGTGATATATCCAGGTAGTGAGGACTGTAGAAGCATATTAGGACGGGATCTCTTAATGACCAGTACGAGTAAGGTGATTGATTAGGGCAGGCAAAAACAATTTTCATACAGGCATGATACTTCAATATTTTAGAGGCAGAAACCTGTAAAGAACAAAAAGAAGGCATTTTTTGTTTAAAAAATTACTTTAAAAGATTAATTGATTATCAGAACTGTGGCTCATTAATTTTCTGTCGATGGACTATGGATTATGGACGATGGTTTAAGCTTTACTTTTGTCTGTGTGCTCTTCGCAGGTGTTTGTGTGCGTGTATGTGAGGCTCATCTTACACCATATGTTGGGAGACAGGGTGACGATAGGAGAGGAGAAGAACAAGATAAATGACTTCAGAAGTGAATGCATTGCTGCATTTACACACTAAGGAAGACGGGCTAAATATTCATCATCCTCTGTATCCCTCTATAGCATTCTGCTGCGGGGCAAAGGCCTCGGCAGAGATGCATGCAGGCCTACAGGACCATATTTCTTTAATAACAGCAAATGAACATGCTTTGTTGTCTATGATAAAGAGTGTCGACTTTCTTCCCACCTTCCTGTATGACTTTTTCTTTACATCTGCATCAGCACAGGCCCAATCAACAGACAAGCTAGGTTCAGTCTCCTTACAACATATGAGCTCACACGGGACCTTGGCGTATGCTAGCATGATTGCATGCAGTGTGAACAGAGGTTGAGTGCATTCCGTTCAGGCAAACGGTCCATTAGACTCATCCCTCATGCTGGAAAGGAAGAAGGAGTGAGACACTGCTCTCAGGACTCCCAGCTGGGCTCTGGGTCCAGTAGCACCAGGAATTCCTGATGCTAACTTTCCCACCATCCCAAAGGAATACTGTCAGTTCACATTACACCCCGGAAGAGCGTTCAGCGTTCCCTCTCTCCATCGGCAGCCACCACGACTGCTGCTGCTGCTACTGCTGTTCCCCTGTCAGCCTTTTCCACTGATCTGATCTCCAGTCTGTGGGCGTCATATGGGAATGTCTTTCCTCTGCGTGTCTGTCTTTGCAGAGCAGTGTATATGACACTCACAGCAAGGATGCTGAATGGAGCACAAAGAAAACAAGAAAGGGTTAAGAGCGCCTTCTGATGGAAATGTGATTCTTCAGGCATTTTACAGACACCTTAACTGCCCCAGGGTGTATTTATACATGCATACACAGACACACGCACGCCCGCATGTGCACACAACAAATTCAATGTTGTGACTCAAGGGTAAAACCACGCTACCACACCATTATCTATGCTTGAATTATTCTCTTGATGCTACTCTATACCATTATATGGATGCTATTACAAAGCATTAAAGGGCTGATTATGGCTATTATAGATATGATTATAGGGTACCTGCTTATATGATCTGCACACAGCAGTAATCACAGGTGAAAGGAGACAACTGTCTAATTTAATGACTTGTATGTGCAGTAAGCATTCACACTCCGAGCCACTTTCAAACAGTTTACATACAAAGAAATGCACACTAGAGCAGGTAAGTGAAAAGGGCAGCTGAGAAAGTAACAACTGGTCTTTGTACAAGTGTATAAGAAAACTTTACATTATAAATGTGTGTGAAAAGCCTTTGATTGTTCTTAAGAAAAGGAAAACTGTTATTTTATAGTAAAAAGAAAATGAGGCATTACTTCCAAACAAGGTCAGAGGAGGCAACAGTGTGATAATTAACAGGTCAATGTAAGGCCTCCTCAACAGGGTGGCCCTCCATGTGTGTATGACCAGCAGAGAAGATGAGAGCAGGTGTCAGCTTGACGAACACATATCCCCCTCTCTGGAGACGGGGGGAAAAGGGAAGGAGAGATGAAGTAATGGGAGACCACAGGGAGGATAGAGGGGGGTTGAAGGGGGGCCACTGGAGCAAATCCAGCAGGGAGAAGGTGAGCAGCCTGCCTGCCTGCCCGCCTGCCCACCTACCCTCCCCCTGCAGATTGAAGTCTTGCGAAGAAAATAAAGTTTATTGCCTGGAAAGAGGGGGGAAAAAGCATGTAAAAAGCATTAAAGCGATGGAGGTGAACAATTAGACAGATGGCCAGGTTTTGGAAGGAGAAGAGGGGGAAAAAAGGGTAGAAAAAGAGAGGGGGAACGCGCGGACGCAATCGTTCAGGGTTTTTATGAGGACCCTGACAACTTCTGGTCTCTTCAAGGGCGAAGGAAAAGTGAGAGGCAGCGAAGCCTCTCTGGTTAACTCCAGAGTAATCGCTGAGTGTGCAACACCACAGAGCTCGGCTCGGGGTGACAGAGCTGACCGCCCCCAGCTACACACAACCTATCGCTCCATCTAAATTCAAAAGGCTAATTACGAATCATCTAAAGCAACAGACGTGTATATAATCATTACAGTTTGACCATAAGAAACTGATGCAACTACGTGTCCATCTTCCAGACAGCACATCCGCAAAAGAGACGCATGTTCCAGACATAAAGCAGCAAGGTCATCGTGATGATAACATGGGCATCAGATCCCTCAGCCTTCTTCTCCTGCCGCCCCCACCTCCTGTAGTCAGCCCAAGAGAACAGCTGTCTGTAACGTGACAATGACCTTTACGACTTTCACTAGTAGGAAGGGAAGAAGGAAGACAGAAAAAGTGTGCCTTTGCCAGTGCAAGTTAAGGAAGTTGGCCTCTGCAGAGGTTCTCCTGGTGTGCTCCATGTGCGATGGGGAATGTGGTGACTGCTGTGGAGAAAGATGGAGTAAGACTGGGGGATGGAGGGGAAAAAGCTCTAATATAATTATAACTGGGGCCATCCAATCCAATAAAATGAAGAGGTATTAGAGCAGGGGAGCCCCCATCCTGTTCAATAAGACACTGGACCACTCTACTAACTCTTAAAACACACACATGTGCCCATATACACACACGCACACACAGGTACACACACTTCGCTGACCCCTTTAATAGCACAGCAGCCACCCCTAATGGACGCAAGCAAGTGGAACCGCCAAATAATACACTGTCTTAATGCACTAGGCTCAATCTCATCCCCCTCTCCCTTTATCCTCCTTCCCAGCCTTCTCTCTCACACTTTAACCCCTGTTTCCATCTTGCCTCACCTCGTGCTGCCCCCTCACCACCTCGGCTACCTTTATAGATCACCAATGCTGGGGCAACACTTAAGAAATCAAAAGTACCCCCCATATATACAAAACACTTACCCTGCAGACCCCGGTTGACACCTCAGCCACAGAGAAGGATGGTAAAAGAGTACGAAAGGGAGGACAAAAAGAGGCTGCTGGAGCCAAAAGGAAAAATCAGTTCAGTATTATTTCTATAGTGTGATGTGGTTTCTATCGTTCCCTGTGAATATGAGATCCATGATATCAATATAAAGCGACAGCAAAATTACATGGCTATATTTTTCCCCAGCAGGTGCGGAGGTAAGGTGTTGTAAGGGCGGTGAAAGTGAATGAGCAGAGAAGACACCATGTGAAAAGGGCACCTTATAAAAGCAATTAGAGAAATGACTTTGAGCCCCTCTTCTTGCTCTGTAGATTAGAACAGGCCTCGGAGGGAAGAACACAGAGGAACTCAGATCTCTATGACCTTGTCCGCAACACGCCACACTAAATTGGTCATCAGCTTTTAAGACTGTATTTTATCATAGATGTATATTTTTAGCGAAAAAGAGAAAAGGAAGGGGGGCTGTGGAATGTGCTGGTCATATATCATCCTGTCACAATTATGACGTTTGTTCATAAATACCAACCAATCTCCTCTCCACCTGGCTAAGTCACATGCAATTGTGCTTATGCGTGCACCATACACCAACAAAGAAATATGGACACACACACCATGTGCTGGGAACGCACATGCACGCAGCAAATAAAGAAACAGACACATCTTGCTGGGTGCCCTACCACAGGTCTGAGAACTGACCTCCATACACAGACAAAGAAGCTGAATACACACCTAGGCAACATGCATTCAACCACCAAACACACAGACGAACACACACGCTCCGCACAACGCAAACGCACACAAACAAACAAATGCATGCGCACATACACATCCACTTACTCTCTGACATGCACACACACTGCAATTAATAGGGAGGCAGGTCTCTGGTGAGGAAAAGAAAGTGCCTGTTCAGCACATACAGGCAGAATATGCAATTTCCTCCAGTTAAGTCTGTATTAAATTGATTTCTTCTTTCTCTGACACGGACTGGGTTTTTCCCCCCTAATGAAAGCTGGATAATCTACAGGTTTTCCCTTTCCTGAAATCAAGTTACAAATCAAGCAATTGCAGGGGCAGATATGGGAAAGGTGAAGGAAGGACATGGGATGATTTTCCAGATGAGAAACGTGGAGAATGAAGCACATACGTGCTGATACTCTTAACACGGACATCAGGGGCACCCCTCACACACATACAGACCCACGCATGCACACATACACACACAGGGGAAGTAAAGGCCAGGCCTCGGTTAAGTGCTTGCTGACATTTCCGTTCAGCGATGTAGTAAGGCTACTGCAGGGCCATGTGAGTAAACACAGCATTAATGACTGTAATTAATGAAACACATTAATTAGTAAGCACTTCAATCAGTTAATCACTCGCTCAAACCTGACAAGGAGCTGTGTGAAGGCTGCAGAAAAACCTGAACATGCTGAGAAAAAACACAAAGAAAGGAGAGAGACCTAAAAAAGTAAAAAAATAATGATGATGACCAGCGGTGACAGAAGTAATGAAAATCAAAAGTCCATTCAAAAATTCAGTAAATGTATTAGTGAGCTTGAAAAGCAAAATGCACTTAAAATATCAAAATATGATTGAATATGCACGCAGAATGGCAATATTAGATTATAACACTTTATATTAAAGGATAATTAAAATTGATATGTTAATGTTGCAGAATTTTAATGTTAAAGTTGGATGAGGTGGAACTCATATTACGTGTTTAAAACCAACTATGTAATTTATTTTACTGTAAAACAATGCATTATATTTGATATGCTCGTTATAGGTTTTCAAAATCTTAATCGGCAAAGTAAGTAACAGTAGAAGTATTCACTAGTATCAAATGGAAATACTTAAGTACCAAAGAACTGTATTTAATGGCAATGCTTGAGTAAATGCACTTAGTTACTTTTAAGCCATTGCTGATTATATTTTAGAGCAAAGTGTGAAATGGAAAAATCTGGCAAAAAATGTATTATAATATTACATTATAAATTACTTAAATAAAAACCGATAATGTGCTGACATTCCTGTTACGTGTTTCTATACATAATGTTTGCACTACACTCTTTTAATTTTTTATGGTACAGTTTATATTATGTTTGTTACATTTTTACAGAAATCATACAAATACACAAAACCTCTTATCTGTTAAAATGTGACAACAATTTGACCAACACTGATGTTCATACAAAACATTAAAATGTTTCTTTAAGAGCAAACTATTTTAACAAGAGATGACATATGAAACATGTTGTGTAAGTCACATGCACTGCACACAGAACAAAAGTGCAAGAAGACTTAATATTGTAGCTTGAGGTGTAATCAAGCTCACCTTTCAGAGGAGAGACGGACAGGTGGTGAGGACAAGATAGAGACAGAGACAAAAAAGAAAGACTGAGAGACGGAAAGAGAGCTAGAGGGAGACGGAGATGGGAAATGAAAAGGACAGGGAGGTCATCATAATTGCAGAGTTTGCTTTTCGGATGCAGACAGACCAGGGCCATGGGGCCTGAGGCAGATATCAGATTCCACACAAACAGACACATGCACGCATATCTACCAAACACACACACACACACACCATATTCCACTGCCAGCCTGTTGTGTAAGTGTTTTTTCATTAAGGTAAAGGACAGCTGATATCATTTTGGAAGTGTTTTGTGTGCATTTCTGTTCTATAAAAGATGAAGTGTGAAGTGGGAAGGCAGCATCAAGCTTTCAAGTCTAACAATGTCAATTTTATGTCATAACCTGTTCTCTCCTCCTGTGTATGTGTGTGTGTGTGTGTGTGTGTGTGTGTGTGTGTGTGTGTGTGTGTGTGTGTGTGTGTGTGTGTGTGTGTGTGTGTGTGTGTGTGTGTGTGTGTGTGTGTGTGTGTGTGTGTGTGTCTCTATTTCTGCCCTTACTTCACTTCTACCCTCCTTCGTCCAGCACAGCACAGAGTCTGATCAGATTTACATTAAAAAGTGATGGAGATTTAAATAATGTGTCTATGTTCTCAGAAAGACATCAAGAGATTTTCATCTTACTCTCCTCTTCCTCTGTGTCTCTTCCTCTCCATTTCCTCACCCTCTCCTGATCTTATCTCCCCCCTCATCTCACCCACTCTATCTCCGCCAGATTCGCAGACAGTGCACATTTTCCTGCATGTCTTCAGTGTAACCGATACCCCTAACAACCAGGATTTTAATGCGATCCATATTGCTCCCTAATATTTCAGATCTCAGAATAAGCACTGGCAATTACATATTTACACCCAGCTTATTTTGCAATTCTGCGCGGGGACTTTAGTGTCTGGATGAACGGCACACGCAGACTTAGATGCTGATTATGTTGTGGTTAGGTAACAATAAAGTCAGAGGAAAACTCAGAGACCCTGTGCACTTATACTGTACGCACAACTTTCTGTTTGGGTGTGTCAGCAATAAAGCTCAACTCTCTCAAGTACAAAATAATGTGTTCTTTTCAAGTGCTGCGGTAATGTGATTGCTTTATCTAAACCTGCTAGTTTTACACTGTTTAATTTCTCCTGAAAAATGAGTGCCTTGTATCATCTCCGTATCTGGAGGGCTGGTAAAGTCCCAAGCACGCTAGCAGGGATGCGTGCATTTACACATATGTACACTTTTGTCATGAACACACAGAGATGATAAATTAAGCTGCTTTGATTTGGTTACCCGAGCTCTTTTTTGTATCAGCTTTACAAAAAACATAAGCATAACATAATTGAATAAGAAAAGAATATGGCAATTAAGAAACATGGAGGCCTTTGATGTGAGTAAGTGTATAATAGGCCTTTTGATGAGGGAATGTTTTACACTCCGCAGGGCCTGGTATGCGCTTTGATTAAAACCTCTTTTGTTTAGCAATATTATAAACTGCTTACCATTTTCCACTTTCACAATAGTTTAGCCTGGAAATACAAGAGATTGTGCCTTTTATCTCTTGTCTCTGGGATAAAGTGTCTTGTTTTCTCTGGTACGATATGGAGTTAGTGTTTCAAGAGAAACAAATGAGGAAGACCTGGGATCAAATATTTTTTAAAAAGGGGAAATAAAGGATATAAAAACAAAAGAAACAATTATTATTATAACGTATATTTTCATATTCATACTCATGTTGAACACACTCATTACCAGCAGCTGTTCAGACACCATTTACATGATCTACCCTGTCTGTTGATAAGGTCATGTGGTTCTGTATTGTGTTACAATGTTACACAGATTTGAATAATAGGATTCTCATCATGCATCCTCAGCCCCTTGTCACCTGATAATAGCCTGGAAAACTCTCGTTGAACAATGTAATAAATGCATCATGTGACCTCGGCAGGTCGGGGGTCAGCGAGCCACGGATTGTCAACGGAGCGCCAGCCTGACAGAGAATAAATGATGCCTTGTAAACAAATTGAATTATTGCTTTAATTCATGCAGTCTGATTCAATTTTCTGGGAGAAGAGTCCTTCACAAGGGAACAGAGGAGCGAAGGAATGACAACGGTGAAGAAGGAGAGAGGAGGAGGAGTAGCAGTGGACGACGGGACGTGGACACACACCTTCTCCTCTATCACTCCATCCCGCCCTGCCTTTGGCTCCACTGAAGAGGAGTAACCACATTAAGAATCCTGATCATCTCACAAGACTATGTGCTGCTCGCTGTAGACGCTGGGCCTTCCTTTTGTCTCTCAGTTAAATGCAATAAGGTTGTGTTAAATTGAGTTGGGCCGGGCCACTGGGCTGACTCTCTGCCCTGGCAGGGACTAAGTGACTTAATGAGGATGAGACAGATCTGAATTTCATAAACTGATACACAGACTACAGGTTGTCTGTTACATAAACATTTAACAGGGTTTAGCTAATTGAGAAAGAAAAGAAAATGTACAAGGTGGTAAAAACAGACTGATCCCAATTAGGCAGTAGCTGTGGATATAGGATGCTCTAATCTGAAGAGATCTTTGAAGAAATCTATGTAAGCTTATGGTAATGGGAACATGGGGAAGCCCATATCCTATGGTACACCCCATGAACCGAAAAAACCCTCAATGAAACATCAGTATTAAGTTTGGTCTATCACCCAAAGCTGCATTAGGTCTCTCCTTAGTTTGCTCCTTAATTCCATCAGAGTAATCCCACATTATTGCCATCTAACAGTACCCTAAACAGAGAATAAAAAGTTTGCTCCTCTCTAGCAGTGTATTACCAGGAAACAACAGGCCCTCTCCTCATTAAGTTATAGATATAAATGCTCCAAAGCATGAAATTACCCCCGAGCCTCCCTCTCCAAATAACCTGGTTTGCAAACAAATGATCCGAGCACAAGCAGTAAAAGGCAGATTATTAAAATAATAGGAGGGATTTAAATTTGCATCCACAGAACAATTCAGCAAAGGACTTTGCAATTACTCCTCCCCCTCCTCTTCCCCTGTTCATTCCACCTTTCTACTGGGATGCCGAGTACCTCACACTTTATTGTGTCCATCTGTTCTTTGTAAGAAGCAGAAGCAGAGTTTGGTATCTTCAGGTGTGGCTATATGTTTGTGAATGTGGTCAAACACAGTTTTATCTGGTATTACTGTTTATCTTAATCAAAACCACACTCAATTTACATGCTTATACTTTCTTCTTCTCTTTGGCTCCCACCCTAACACAGTATTTCTCTATTTCTATCCAACACTATGATAAATATCTAACTTTATCCTGAGACAATAACGGTCCCTCCTCCTATGCTGGAGTAATGGGGAGCGATGAGAGAGTGTGGTGAGCAGGAACGGACGAGGCAAAGGGTGCTCAGGTCTGCATTACCTCTGAGTTATGGCCTCCATTTGCATCTCAATCAGCCTCTTTGGAGAGCCCACCACCTTGGTAACACCCCCATCACACCACAGCCACCCTGGGTAATCAGGGAGATTTAGTGGGACTGGCAGCCTACTGTGGGCACCCCCTGGCTGGGGCTTGCAGCTCATTCCCAGCCCCTGGTCTACCTAAGGGCCCTCTGGGCCACATCCAAAAACAGGAGAATGGCAGCACTTAACAAGACTGAGGAAGACCAAAATAGAGGAGCAGACCATAAAACAGAGGGAAAACAAAGCACCCGAGTGATTGTAATAGATGTTCCAGCATAGATGTCTGCATAGTGTTCATTATAGCAGGAGAAAAAAAGAAAACAAACTTGAACTTGTGACCTTAGGTGAGAACATTTTATCTTAGAGTTGATGATAGCACTGACACCATCCCACTACTCCCTTGCAGCAAAAACAAGCTCTCTCTAACCTGTAATGGGAGTATGCACACCCACAAACACAAACCTACGCACACGCGCACACAGCTACATGGTGTGATTTGCAGATAGTGAATGCTCCACTTGAGAGTTGCCTCTCTAGTTAGCGCTGTCTCATGGCTGAACCCTGCTAAGGTATTATTACCTACACTCAGCCCTATTGATATTGTGACTCCAGCATCTGTTCACCTCCTTGTTACTGCTTGGACCTCAGCACAGGGTCCTATCTGACTGTGTGCATGGCATGTGTGTGTGTTTGCACCTGTTTGTGTGTATCCTGGACCTCTGGGGTAGATAGTAGTCACAGTGCACAGTAGAAGGCTAGAGGCTGAGGAGGCTAATAGAGAAACACTCGACACACCAGGGGCCTAATCAAGTGCGAAGGACACGTACCCATAGCTCTAAACCTCTCTCTTGCACAAACGCACTCTGGCCTTTCTTTCTCCCTCTAATCTCTCTGATACTCTAAACTCCACAGCGCCTGCACGGGTGCCACATTGCACAAAGACTTTGTAAGCAAAGCTTGTAAAAAAAAACACAGAAATAGAGGGAAAGACTGGAATCCAAACCTCACCTGCAAACACAGATGGCTCAGGTGAGCAGAGGAAAACAAAAAAGGGAAACAGGAGGAGGGTGAGGACTGAAGATGGAGAGACTCAGGAACTCAGTAGCTGAGTTTCAGTTATCAGAATCAAATATTAGTGAGGGAAAAAACTGGGGAGTGGGCAACATCAATCAAAGTGTTCACCTAGTGGGCAGCCATATGGCAGATCAGCACGCCAACGGAGCAAACTTGCTGATCTTCAGTAACGGGGTGCAATTAATTCCACTGGCTGCATTCATCTCTCCCTCACACACTGAAGGAAGGCAGGTAGAAAAGAAGGAAAGAGAACAGAGGAGGGTTTGTTATGACTCTTTACTCTTCCTTCTCAACTCTTTTTCCCCCCTCTCTCTCGAGAAGCAGAGGAATCAGACCCAGGTGATAAATGAGGTGGACACAAGGGCCTCAGGTAGCTCCTGTGGCGACGATGGAGGGGTGTTGGGGGGGAAATTAAGAAACTGAGAGAGGAGGAGACAGCGGACGACAATGGATTAGTTTAGTCTAACATTTGTAAGTAGGCCAGAAATTGTATATTTACATGTATGTTTTTAAATTATGTGCCTGATGTCTTTATCAAAAGAAATACTCATTCAGGGGTTGTTGTTATAACTAAGATATTGAGGATCTCATCTACTATAAGTTTATATGGAAAAATGTACCATCAACATCACCAAGTCAGAATGCCATGTTTTTACAAACCACTATAATGAGTGGAAAGCATGCACAATAATACGACTGTAAAAAAAAAAAAAAAATAAAGCCTCATAAATTATATGTAAATCCTATTATTTTGCCCACATAATAGCTATTTCTACACAAGGCTGTGAAATAATAATTAACACTTTCCAACACTCCTTAAAAAATCACTGTAATTCTCATAAAATCCTTTGAAAGGAGGCAGAAAAACTGGAAAAAAAGTTTGCACTCTTAAGAGTCTGCCCTCAAAACACAATCTCAGTAAATCTGGACTGAAGTCTCTCTGTGCAAGATTACATCAAATACAGTGGTGCACTGTGTGCTATATTGTTTAATTAGATATCAATTAATTTAAATGTAAATTAAAAGTGCAAACATCATAACCATAAGTGACGTCATTCTTGATTATTTCTTTTCAGTTGGACACAGAAAGCTTTTATGGGAGAGGATGATCTTGAATTTGAGAATTCACTTGGTGATCAGACAGGACAGCATGAAGTGAGCACAACCTGACCACACACACATGCACACACACCCACACACAAGTCTCTCAGACCTCTTTTGGTTTTATGTAAAATTAGCGTCTCCCATGGCTCTTAACACAAGCTCATCTCCATTAGCCGCAACCTAGTAAAACTGACTCCTGCAAATGAGTTGTGGATATGCATTCCCCTGGCCCTCTCATCCCTCCCATCCATACAAATATACTGCATGTGCTATCTCACACCCATGTAAGCCAGCTCATCCCATAGGCCTAGTCACCATACCACCCATACCAATATCATAAATGACTGTTTGGGAAGCCTTCATTAGGGCAGCAATGCCCCTCCACCCTGATAATCAGGGCATTTTCCTTGTGAGCATTGGGATGGTGCTTTATGGCCCAAATGGGGCTCTGTTAATGAGGAAGTATACATGTCTCCATTTCCTGTCTAGCCAGGTCCGCAGTTCCTGTATTTGGCACTATATATATATATATATATTATAATCACAAGGCTTTTTTAATGAGCTATATTCATTTTGGTCCTGCATCAAACACCATGTGGACATACAATAAGAGAATAAATGAGAAGACACACAGAATTAATTTTTTTTAAAACACTCTTGCCAAACGATGTGATATAGCCATGCAGCTTATTACCAGCCTTTTGAAATGTGAGGAAATAAATCAAAAAATGAGTGTCTGGAAAGATGTTCAGATCCTCCTCTTTTACAAATAGGCTGGGACCACTCACTGTACTCCAAGCAACATGAGTTTTAACCAGTTTGATGGCAGCTGAAACATTGCAGTGTCACAGCAAATTCTGTTACCGTGTTCCCACAATCTCTGTGTTTTTTCACATTGTGCTCTCGGCCCTCTAACTTTCTCAATCCCCCTCTCTGCACCTCTGATCTCTCACTGTCCCCCGTCCTCCCTTCTCTCTATCATCCCCTCTTCACTCCCAGGCCTCGTTGACATTAACCTGGAGCACTCACATTTTCCCATGGTTCTCCATGTTGCTCTCCACATGTCAGAGCGGGAGGCTTTATGGCCCACATCCATCAGTGTCACATGCCAGGATTTATGGGAGATGGAGTCCAAACCCGATCGCTCTGAATCAGTCTTGCTGAAGCCGACCCCTGGGCTGCTGGGGGATGTAATGGATGAGCATCCTTGCCCCCCACCCGCTCAACACCTTACTCCTATCATCCATACTCTACACTCTTCCCTTCATCTCTCATGATTTTTCCTCCCCTCTGCCCATCAGTCCAGTCCCCTTCTTTGCCCTATTTGGCTCCTATTGGTCATTCGTTCAAACCTAATGCAGATTTGGTTACCAAAATTAATGAGGCAGACTCACTGAGGGAAGTATCCAAGTGCACATGTACCCACATACACTCAAACAGGCGTAAGCTCATCAATCGCTGTGTGTAGGATTTTATTTGGGCTAATTTATCATGACACTGTATTAATAGGCAGCAGTGCCCTTCAGAGTAGAGATGATAGGCACCAATTAACTCTGTTCACCGTTCACTGCCACAGACAGACCTGTAGGAATGACAAAGGTCTGTCAAATTATTCCGTTAACAGCTCTCTGTGTATTACAGAACATTGCCATAAATAAGGAAGGAGAAGAAGCTTAGATATAGTTGAATTAGATCTTATATTTTTCCAGATATTTTGCACTGGAATTGTTTGCTTCTCCAAATGCTCTCTTACAATCCCAATATACTTTTCTTCTGACTCAACTGACTCTCACATGACCATAGTAAGTGTGTCTTTGCCTGTCAAGCTTCCTGCTTTTACATGTGCTGTGCAAGAACAGACATGCAGTTAACAATATCAACAAGGGGGGCGCTAGTGAGCACCTGATGGAGTAGACACGTTTTTCCTGAGCTCCTCTCCATGCTATAGAATAATTCGGTATTTAATTTAAAATTCACCAGTTTACCTGACCTCTTGTTAATTCAACCAAAGACTAAAATCGAGGAGATGCGAAAAGCGAAGACTGAGCGTGGAAAACAGCAGGATAAAAGCCCTATCAAGACTAGAACTCCTGCACCGCTGAGGCTATCGCTAGCACCTGAACGTGCCATGGCAGATCTCGAGACTAGCAAGGACACTAATGCAGAGTCGAGCAGCATTCTTCTGGCAATAGAAAGTATGAACAAGACAATGACTGATCGATTTGACACATTAGAGGCAACGCTAGCATCCACTCAAGCATCTTTGGTGAGTCTGGGAAACCGTATGACAGAAATTGAAGAAGCTAACTCCAGCTACGACCACCGCCTCTCACAAGTTGAACAAGTTTGCGTGAAAATGCGGGCGGAAAACCAAGCACTCTGCTCAAAAGTGATCGACCTGGAGGCTCGCTCTAGGCGTCAGAACATAAAAATTGTTGGCCTGCCCGAAAGGATCGAGAAAAGATGCCCTGTTGAATTTCTAGAGAAGTTTATCCCTGAGCTGCTGGGTGCTAGTCATTTTTCCAGCCCTGTTGTTGTGGATCGAGCACACCGTCTAGGGAAACAATCTTCGGAGGAAAACGCACGAGCCCGGATTCATCACTTCCAAATCAAGGAGAAAATACTACAGCTTTCTCGTCAACTATTTCCCCTGACATACAACGAGGCAGCGATCCATGTCTTCCCCGATTTGCCAGTGGACGTGATTAAACAGCGCCAGGCTTTTGAAGATGTTCGAAAGAAGTTCAAGGTGGCAGGCGCAAGGGTCGGTTTCATCTACCCAGCTCGACTCCGGGTCACCTTGGGAAACTCGGAGCAGATATTTTCTTCACTACAAGAAGCCGAGGGGTTTGCAGGGACTCTGTCCTGAACATTACATGCGCTTGGGATGGCGTATATTATCTGGTATGTGACTTTGTTTCCTGCCATTACGCAGGTCGGGACATTCCTATGACCGTGGTTTAAATTTACTTGTGTGTTTTTTGCATAATTGGAGAGAGAGCATAGGGCTCTTTTTGCTAGCTTAGCTAAACTAGTCTTTCCTATGGTCCGGCAGCCTCTATGCCTGTTTGAGGGGAGCGTGTTTTCTCACTTTGTTTGGGAAAGTGGGACGGGGGGAGGGGGGGTACGTTCGTTGTGTGTTTTTTATTTTGTTTTCCTCTGTGCTGTTATCAGTGTTGTTTAAGGGCGTCACATTTTTACATCACTGTACTTAGATATGCATCCTAGTCTTTCTTCAAGAGGTGGTGGCATTACTTTTACTAGTAAAAGTGGAATGTCAATGGATCGGGGCATGCCATTAAGAGGGCAAAAGTCTTCTCTCATTTGAAGTCCTTAGCTGCAGGCATTATATTCCTACAGGAAACTCACATTAAGCCCACAAGAGCAAAGTCGCTTAGGTGCAGCTGGGTCAATCAAATCTTCCAGTCCACATTCTCCAGTAAAGCCAGAGGAGTGGCTATTCTGATTAGCAAAACTATTCCATTTAGGCATGTTTCCACCATGTGTGATCCTAACGGCAGATATATCCTGGTGACAGGCTACATTTATTCATATCATGTCACACTTTTAAACGTATATGGTCCCAATTTTGATGACCCAAATTTTTTCAGTAAGGTCTTTAATTTACTGCCTACTCTCTCAGACACGCATGTGATTATAGGTGGTGACTTGAATTGTGTGCTTGACAATTTTCTGGATAGATCAGCCCAAACAAACCAGTTGCCCTCTGCTGCCACCACAACCTTGCATAATTTAATGCTATCCACACATCTAGTTGACATATGGAGGCTTCAGCACCCCACACATAGGGATTATTCTTTTTTCTCACAAAGACACACATCTTTCTCTAGAATCGATTATTTTTTGCTTGACTCCAATTTGATATCAAATGTAATCTCCACCACATATCATAATATCTTAATTTCAGATCACTCTCCTATATCATTGGTACTTGACCTCAACCATAAGAAACCGCAATATAGTTGGCGGTTCCATCCCTCACTTCTCTCTGACTCCTCGTTTATTCAGTTCATTTCTTCTAGGATCTCAGATTTTTTGGACACAAACGATAACCTAGAGGTTACAGACTCCACCTTATGGGAGGCTTTTAAGGCTGTGACTAGAGGACACATTATCTCTTTTGAAAGCTCAATGAGAAAAGAAAAGAAAAAACGTCTTTTAGAAATTGAAAAAGATCTAACGCAACTAGAAACTGCCTATAAATCTTCTGCTAACTCCATCACCTTACAGAATATTCTTAAACTGAAGTATGGATATAATGACATTTTATCTGCTCAGGTACAGGATCAACTGTTTAGACTGAAACAAAAAAAATTTGAGCTAGGGGACAAGCCCCAGAAGCTACTGGCCCGACAGCTGAGAGGTTTGCAGGCTAGCAGAGCTATACATACAATTAAATCAAAATCTGGGGACATTATCACTGACCCCAGCAATATAAACAAGCGCTTCAGGGAATATTATCAACAATTATATACATCTAAAGCTGAGGGGGATGCCTCTGCGTGGCTGGAGAATCTGAATCTCCCTAAATTAAGTGACACAGCGTGTGAGGCACTTAATGCTGACATCACCACTCAAGAGATTCTAGATGCTATAAAGTCCTTTCCCAATGGCAAGAGTGATCAGATGATGATCATGGTTTTGGAATAGAGCTATATAAGAAATTCCCTGAACAGTTGACTCCTCTCTTGCTCAGGATGTTTAATCACTCATTTGAAACTCAGAAGTTTCCAAGCTCCTTATATGAAGCCAACATCTCACTAATTCCAAAAGAGGGGAGAGATGAGACTGAACCCTCGTCTTACCGTCCGATTGCATTGCTGAACTCTGATATTAAAATTTTTACAAAATTGATGGCAAATAGGTTGAACAAACATATTGCCTCCATTATCCATGCTGATCAAACTGGGTTCATCCCTGGAAGGTTTTGCTTTTTTAATGTTAGAAGACTAATGAACATAATGTACCATGAATATAAAAAAGATCAGGAGGTGGCTGTCCTCTGCTTAGATGCAGAGAAAGCTTTTGATCAGATTGAGTGGGCATATATGTTGAGGGTGTTGGAGGACTTTGGATTTGGTAGCCGTTTTGTCTCATGGATTAAAATTCTATATGCCCATCCTTCGTCTTCCATTCTAACAAATCAAGAAAGGTCAGGCCATTTCCATTACATCGTGGGACACGCCAGGGCTGCCCCCTCAGCCCTCTCCTGTTTGCGATTGGTATTGAACCTCTCGCTATTAGTATCAGGCAACACAGCTCTCTCAAACCTATTCGCCTAGGTGATGTGGACCACCATTTATCTTTATATGCAGATGATGTTGCAATCTTTATGTCACAGCCTGAACAGTCTATCCCCATTCTGTTAGACCTCATGAAGTCATTTGGTGAGTCTTCTGGGTACACAATTAACTGGCAAAAAAGTGAATTTTTGCCTCTTGGAGAAAACCATAAAGCGGAATTTCTGCATAAACTTCCATTTAAAGTTACGGACAAATTGAAGTATCTTGGTGTAACTTTACCAAAGGATCCTAAACTAATTTTCAAACTGAATTTTAATGAAAAGGTGGAAAGATTAAAAGGAGATATTGGCAAGTGGCGCACGCTCCCGCTTTCTATGGTGGGTCGTATAAATGCTATCAAGATGGTCTCACTGGCAAGATTCTTATACCTCTTTCAAAATCTTCCTATTTTCCTAACAAAATCATTTTTTAAACTACTAGACTCAATAGTCATGCCTTTTGTCTGGGGTTTTAAAGCTCATAGAATATCGAAATCTCATTTACAAAAACCCAGAGAGAAGGGGAGGTTTGGGTTACCATGCTTTCAGCATTACTATTGGGCAGCAAATCTTAGAGCTCTTGCCTATTGGCGTGAAGGCTATAGCCTGGAAATTTCAACAACAACCCCTGCGTGGGTAGCCATTGAAAAGAAAGATGTCGAAGACAGTTCACTTCCAGCTCTACTTTTCTCAACACCTGTACTGTCTGTAAAGACTAAAGTAAATAACCGAATAGTTCTTAATTGTTTGAAAATTTGGCAGCAAATTAAGAGGTGCTGCAAGTTGCCTAGCACATCTGTCTATGCTCCAGTGTGTCATAACCATGCATTTCCCCCTTCACTCTCAGATGCAACTTTTTGTAGTTGGAGGCTAAAAGGCATAGTAGTTTTGAAAGATCTGTACATTGACAAACATTTTGCCTCATTTACTCAGTTAAAAGACAAGTTTTCCTTTCCATCAACACACTTCTTTAGATATCTTCAAGTTAGGAACTATGTCCGCCAAAACCTGCCTAACTTTGAATCCCTCCCTGAGGAAAGTAGGGTTTATAGTCTTTTGCTTGGTCCACCAGATTCAAAACACTTGATCTCAGACTTTGTCAAGGTATTTTCTGAACAGGTGAACTATGCCACCCACTCTTTGAAGAAAGCTTGGGAAGAGGAACTGGGTTTCCAGATTGATGATATTGTTTGGGAGGAGAGTCTTGGTAGAATCCAATACTGTTCTATTAATGCCAGACATCACTTAATCCAGTTTAAGGTCATGCACAGACTTCATTATTCAAAAACTAAATTACATAGAATATACCCTACTGTTTCCCCTTTGTGTGATCGATGTAAGTCAGCAGATGGTTCCTTAACCCACCTCTTCTGGACATGTCCAAAATTGTATGACTTCTGGTGTGGAGTTTTCCATTGGTTTTCTGAAATGTACGGCTGTGTGCTCAAGCCCGAGCCAGAGGTGGCACTGTTTGGCTACTCCCTGTCTCTATTGACTCACAGCCCCCCTGTACAGCACACCATTATGTATGTAATGTTAATTGCAAAGAGACTGATTTTAAGGCTTTGGAAGTCGGAAGCAGTGCCACTCTTCAAGACGTGGCTAACAGATCTTGCCTCTGTATTACACATGGAGAAAATCCGATATGGCATGACGGACAATCTTAAAAAGTTCTACAAGATTTGGCAGCCATTCTTGGACCATCTTGCTCAATTTGATGGAGACCTTGAACAATTCTGAGACTCACAATACGCCATTCACCTCTTCTTTGATAAATTCTGTTTTTAATTTACAGTACCAGTGATGCAACAGTATATGTCTTTATCTTGAGTTATACGCCCTGTACTTCTTTGTTTTTGTTTTGTCTTGTTTTGTTTTGGGTCTGTTTGTCTGTTTGTTTGGTTGTTTTTTTTTCATATAGACATGTTTTACTCCTAATTTCTGTTCCATTGTACTAAACTACTTGGAAAACACTTAATAAACATATTGTTAAAAAAAAACCAATATCAACAATGACAGATTTAACAAACAAAATGAACATCGTGCTGTATTGAAGAAGACTTGAAACTAGCAATTGAAACCCTAAACCCATTAGGAAACTGTTAACTAAGGTAATCACTCAAGTAAGAAGAAGGGTCATTTTTTATTTGAAAGGCTACAAAAAATACACCACTCAAAACACTAAAATGCACTAAAATAGTGCTTAAAAGTTACTTGTCCACTAAAAAATAATCCAATCCTTTCTTACACTACTACTGTTACAAAAACACTCACCAAAGCTTGAGACAATATATTTCATCCTCATGGCCTCCAGCTCACAGCAGAATTAATAAGCTGAACCCCTGTGGTCTATATATAGTGCTATCACTGAGGGAGTTAGAGGTTAAAGGTCAAACTGTGTTCACTGGTTTACAGCAAAGTTATTTGATATATTTACCCAACCTGTTCACCTTCTAAGCTGCCTCTATATAGAGCTGGTTATCTAAAAGTTGTACAGTAAATACACACCTGCACACATACTGCTCATTTCTCAGCTGGAACATGTGAAATAATATTGCCCTGCGGCCCCCAAACAGGTTTCCGACCCTAATAAAGGTTTTACACTATGAAAGAAACACAGTGAGGCAGCTCCGACACCTCTGAGCCTCCCTCAACAGACACACTCACACACATTCAAGGGCTGAGCCTGGTCACAGGTCAGGAGAGCCTGTAGCTCTCTGTGGTCCAGGGGAGCAGCCGCTTGAACCTGTAATATGCTCCTCTCTCCCCTGGTGCCACTTGTTGGGGTTTTAGTGCAGGGGAAATTACACCTGCTCTCTAGCCTGAGACCGGCAATGACACGCAGCTGAAACTGGGGATTACACGCCCACAAACACATCGACAAACATGTACAGGTAAACTTAAGAGGACCTGTGAAATTGGGCAGCCAGAAAACAGCTGTATCACAGATGAAGAGGGAGCGCATGCGTGGGTGTGAACGTGTGATGTTGCATTTACACCATAACCATCACTGATCAACAAAACATTTTATAGGAGTGCTTCACACACCATTAAAAGACTGGTACCATTTTGAAAGTATGCGCATCCTGAATAGCAATAACAGATTAAAAGCCCTGCTCTCCATCCACTATTCCCACAGGCAAGCCAGCTCAGTGGATGAAAAGAAAACAGAATATGAGGTGGCTTTACCATCACAGCATGGTGAAAATAGAGTAGTTTATTCACATCATAGACACAAGATCAATCCCATGCAATTTAGCAGTGTAAGATTAGGATGCATTATACTAGTAATACTGTTCTGTAGGCCTAATCATTTGCCAATGTGTAGGCTTAATCACTGGTCATGTGGAGGCCGTTTCATCATCGAAATGTTCAACCAAAATGAACACAACATCTCGCCTACTCTGCAAGTCAAATGTGAGCAGAGAGATAATCATTGATATGGGGCAGGAGAGACTGAAACTAATAAAAAGGCAGTGTATCAAAGTATCGCAGTTAAGCATCAGTCACGTGAGGGCAACTACGCCACAACTCTGCTGTTCTCTAAATGAATCCCCCTCGTCCCATGCTTGATTTATGGGCCTGTAAAAACACACGTTGTTTTTAATCTACTGCTGCCTGAATCTGCCTCTCTAATGAAATGTGGATCTGTGTGTGTGTGTGTGTGTGTGTGTGTGTGTGTGTGTGTGTGTGTGTGTGTGTGTGTGTGTGTGTGTGTGTGTGTGTGTGTGTGTCCAAGGATGTACATGTGTGTGTTTGATAATGATGTATGGGCTGAAGTCTGATTCTTTGAGCATGAATTTTCTCTCTGATAAATATGCATTCAGTTACACAGACTGATTAAGCTGTAAACCAGTGTTAACTCTGTGTCAAAGCACATACAAACACACATATACATACTTACATACACAAACCCAGACACGCACACATAGACACGAATGCACGCACGCGCACGCACACACACACATACAAGCACACAACTTTCCGGAAAATAATGATAGCTGTGCCTGAGGCAGGATTGTTTGGATGCCTGGAGCAGTTCACTGATATCAATACCATGAGACCTGACTGCAGAGGATATCCTATAAACACAAGACAAGCTTTAGAGACACAGCCATATCAGCAAAAGATGTTTTACAGAATCATGAGAGATGATTTGCTGAGTTCTGCACCAAAATGCTGTCTCGATTTCATACTCTTTTTTATAGCTACATATTTACCTGGTAAATACATAAATGAGCAAAGAATTTACTGCTGAAACAATTGTTGAAAGATAACAGGTCATATCACATCTTTGTTCTCATCACTTGTTCTTTGTTTTGTTTTTTAGTTAAGTTAAAAACAACATCCTCATCAGGTTAGAGCATCATCATCATCCCAAACTTTTCTTCTGCAGAAGGGATTTTGATTTGAGCTTTTTATGCCGGTTTATTCTCGACCAGACTGACATTGAAATTTGTGACTTATAGTGTCAGAACGTTGGGACGTGGCAGATGTTGACTCGCTGTGATGCATTTGTCTGTTCATTAAAGGACAATCCCTCTGTCCTTTACAGCAAACCCAAACTGACAACAGGCTACTCACACACATGGTTCTCTTCTATGACTCTCATGTGAAATGCAGTCATGCCTGTACATGTGGGGCGCCAAACACATGCATGTACATACACACAAACACACACACTCATTAAGCTCCTGCATCATGTCTGACTATAATCTTAGTGGGTTATGGAAGATGACGATAGACAACATCAGACCATTTAAATCACACAGAGACATCATACACAGAATTATATCTAATTAGCCTATTGCATATCCTATTAACTTTATCATGGGATCTGAGAGCCTGTGCTAATTTCAAACTGTGCTAAAAATGCTAAAAGAGCTTGGGATGCATGTTATAGCCAGTTGCCAGATGGTTTCTGCATTCAATATTACTATGTTTGCCTGATTGGAAGACATCAACTAAGCCTGCGTCTATTTGGCTGCAGCTTATTACAACTGGCTCATCTCCTGAATTAAAACATTACAGTTATGTGCTGGACTTGTCTCTCTGTGGTCAGCACTTCTGAGACTTCAATAAAAACATTCTCTGCTGGCAGAGCGAGAAAGAGCGAGAGAAAGAGTGAAAGAGATCCAAGCAACCTCTCACCTCTCTCATCATAAGAAGCCCTCGTCCCAGGGCTAT
Organism: Scomber scombrus; assembly: GCF_963691925.1. Taxonomy (NCBI): domain Eukaryota; kingdom Metazoa; phylum Chordata; class Actinopteri; order Scombriformes; family Scombridae; genus Scomber; species Scomber scombrus. Next base: position 15,097,693 of record NC_084975.1, on the reverse strand, counting down.
GAGCCCTCCTTCAGAGGGGAGAGCGAAAGAGTGAAGGATGAGAGTCTGTCAGGTTCAAACAACAAAGCGGTGCTGCCTTACACATCCTTCCTCAACCTGTCCCCTTCAGTGGCAGTGACATCATTTAAATCATTTAAATCCTCCCCAACATGACCTATGGCAAGTGACCCGTCATTCTAACGCTCACACCTCCATGTGAGACGGCTGCTGAACTGCTTATTTAGCAGAAAATACCACCAGGCTAACTATGTGATTTATTCAAAATTATTCCTCCGCGGTGCTCCTTCACACAGAGCATTTGCCCATAGTTCACTGTGGTCCAGGCAATTAGTAGCAGGCCACACCTCTTCAGGAGACAGAGCACCTGGCTATAGCAGACAGACATAAGGAGGAGGAAAGCTGAGCAGCGCACAGCTTTTCACAACGGGCTGGAATAACTAAGCAGAGCAGTGAGGGAGTGAGGAATGCAAGCCAGGCATTTTAGGATTCATTTAGGTTTCCCATCTCCCTGGTCACTTTATTAGCAGTCTGGGAAGAGTGATGCATGTCCCAAAGCTATGCAAAATGCATAATCAAGCATTTAAATACACACCATGTGGATGGGTGTGTGCAGTGTGCAATGTGCATGCATGTACGTGTGCATACGTACTGTGCTATTGAATTGTTTTACATTGATGCACAATCATACATACACACTCAAAATGCTTACTACTGTAAAACCTCAAGGTATTCAACTCTTATACTTTAATACTGACAGTTTTTGCTACACAAAGCCTCCTTTAGTATTCCCACGAGCTGCATTGTAAACCGTCACCTGTGTAATGTAAAGAAATCCTCCGTGATATATTACAGCAAATCCTATTGTTGTTCTGGCACTTGTGTGGTCGCTTGGTGGAGGCATCCAAGCGGATGCATTTGAGGGGAAAGGGGGTTTCCTCATCAAATTTACATATAGCAATTCCACCCTCATTTCAACCATCCCATCTTCTTTTTCAGTGCTGCACCGATGCAGACTGTAGTTGGGGATGTGGGACCTTTTTATTCCCAATTTACAGACAGAATGAAGGCAAGAAACAAACAAATAAGTAAATAAAGAGAGATGAAAAGGTCTCCCAGGAGAGGCAGACACATGCTACTAATACGCGAGGAAACAGACCCATTTGCACAATGCCTCATCCTGGAAATAAGTGAGAGCCGCCACTCCCTCAATGATTCAGTGGATGTACCTGAGATTGGAGGAGAGGATTGGGAGAGCAGGGTGAGGTGGAAGTGCAGGTATATTGTTGGTATAGTCTGGGGACAATCTGAAAAGGGGCTCCAGAGCTGCTTAAGCACAAGCTTCAACACCGCCAACAACAATCTCCACTGGATTTATCTGAGCTTTAACAGTGGCGTGTCAGCAAAAACACATGCAAAATACAAAATAAAAAACTTTTGCCATTGCTTTTTAATGAAATTCAATTCAATTCAAACTTAATTTCTGACTCACAAAAAGGGTCTTTAGCATATATATGTTATTTATTCATCATTCAATTAAAAAAAAAAAAAACAGTCCATTTGTATGCTATTTTGCCTGTGTTTTCTGAGCCTGAATTCTGATTCCTGGGGCTGGTTAAAGCCTCTATGATGCTGTTCTCTGACTCATCCAAACATCACATAAAAGTTTACATCAGATGTCTCTGAAGTGCCTCAGTCACCTCACCATTATAAGCCACTATGAACCTCTGCATACTACTGAGCCATATACAGAGGTGTGCAGCAAATTCTAAATAATGAACATTTTACATTGACAGAACACATACTAAACTTGCAAAGCAACATACTGGCCTGTGCATATAGTTTACAACACTGTCAAATAAATAGCTTAGTCATCAGTATAATCATCAGTGAGAAATGACCAGGATATTTTATTTCCTTGCATGTCATGAGAGGAATATTGCACAAGTGAAACACAGGAAAAACTCATTTCCTATCCTCTCTACTTCTGACTATCATGACATTACTCTCTTTGGCATTAAATTTAATGTCATGATCGTTGCCTTACTGTGAGCACACCTTCAGTAATTGCTGCAGCCCAGCATATATGGACAAAAAGTTACCAGGATATCAGCATTTATGAGATGACTGGTAACAGAGTTGGCTAACAGAGTTACCAACAAGGCAGCCTGTGTTACATCCATTCAATTCAATTTTTGATAGGTCATCCATTGGTCATATACACATTGAACGAGATAGGAGACAAAATTCCACCTTGGCAAACACAATATTTACTTGAAACAAGGGCAAATACAACATTGCCCAATTTAACCTGAATTGTCTGATGGTCAGAAGACTAGTATTTTAAAGTATATACTTTGGTTCACCTCAAGCGAGCAATTTCAGAAATATTTTTTCATGATTAATTCTGTCAAAAGCCTTGGATGCATCAATAAAACATAAATAGAGTGGAATTTTGGCTTCCATATTTAGCAACTATTTCCTTTAAAGCATAAATACGCATGTAAGTGCCACGTCTTGTTTCAAAGCCAAACTGATTATCAGTGGTGAGAACAAACAATTCCAACATTGTAGGACTCTTTCCAGCACTTCAGAGAGAATAGAAGTGCACCATGTGAGCCATCCTAAATTACCATAAACTGGTAGGTATGTTTTTGTTCTGGTATTAGTTTTTGCCTTCTTTTTAGGTCAGAAATGCAAGAAAAAAATCAAATCTGTTTATGGGATGCTTAAACATTCACATCAGCTGTGAAATCACATTAAAAGAATGAAAAATAAGGGAAAGTTTCAATTCCTGCAAAGTATAAAACTTAAAAAATGATGATCAATTGGGCTCTCAAGCAGCAGAGAAGAGTGTTGCAGACCTGCTCACTGACCTGGGAAATGGGCTGCAATTTCCTTAATCATATTCGGAGAGAAAAGAAGAGGAAAAAAGTGCTATGAAGTAAAAAAGGGTGAACAGAAGGGGACACATGTCTTTTGAGGCTTTTGTGAAAGATGAAAACAAAAGAGCCAGGGAGCAAGGAAGGAGAGGGGAAGAGTGACTAAAGGAGCAGAATCCTAAGGCCCTGGAGGAGGCTGCGACCAACCAGGTCAGCATTTCATATGTGTCGCTTCCTGTTGGCCTCAGCGAGAGGAGCGTGGCATGGCACGGTGGCCAGCGGGGCACAGGGCCTGTCAGACTGACAGGAGGTTATGCACCGGGCAAACGGTCAAATGCAGGCACAAAAGCATCCACACACACTTTTCCTCTCCAAATAAGTGTGATTCATACTAAAAGTAGAGTGAAGGTGACACAAACAGGGGTTTGAATCCATGCACATATCCTAATGAACACAGTCATGCAAGAAAGTAGCTTTCTAGAAGAATTGTGGGACTCATCCAGAACTCTGCCATCTCATACTGCTACAGGCCATGATACATTAACATATGAACCAGGAAAGTCAGTATGGATTGGAAATATTCTTTATCAGGAAGGTAGGGGAACACAAGTTTATGTAGTCACATCTACAAGGTGAGACTGCCTTCTTTCTGTCTGTCTGTCTGTCTTTTAAGACCTCTTCCACCTCTACCTTACCTGAAATAGCGGATGCTTGGAAAAGAACACTGTCTCATTGATTGTGTTGTTACCTTATCCTACAGCATGAGAACCAGTGAAATAGTATTTACAGAACATGGTTAGATTATAGAAATATATATAGATTTCTATATATCTAAAAGCTTGAATAGAAGAAAAACTATGAAGGCCATGGTTTGTGCCAGAAAGTACAACTGTATTCTTTGTCTGATTTTCATATCCAGCAGAGGAACTGTCTGTCTGTCTGTCAGACTCTCTGTCTGCTTGTATGAGTGATCGCTGCTTATCAGCTCTCAGTCCGCCTGTCTTGCTTTGCCTCTCTGGCCTGTGTTAATGTTGCTGTTTGACATTGCAAGCAGTAGGCTTTTTTTCTCCCAGCAGCCTCAGTGGACACTGAGCTTTAGCCTAATTGGTTCCAGAGCAGACCCTGACAGAATTCTCTTCAGCGGCACACAGCCATATTAATACCCCCCTGCCACACACACACACACACACACACACCAAAAACAAGCACAGCAATCAGTGACTAGCTCGCTAATTAACGCCCTTACAAAGCATCTCATTAGCATGTGTTGTAGAAAGGGGCAGTGGGGGAAATAAGCATTTTGGATAAAAAAAAAAAGAAAGAAATTACAAAATAAGACCATGCTGCCCGTCTGTGTGTGTGTGTGTGTGTGTGTGTGTGTGTGTGTGTGTGTGTGTGTGTGTGTGTGTGTGTGTGTGTGTGTGTGTGTGTGTGTGTGTGTGTGTGTGTGTGTGTGTGTGTGTGTGTGTGTGCATTGCATTCTACTCAGGGGCAAAGGGCCTTGGTTGGCCCACCACAGTGGGCTGTATCTCAGGGGAGTCCATTACAGCTCACCAAGGGAGACATTGGAGTCAAAGATAAGCAGAATTTTAAAGGCAATCAGGAAAAATAAATCTCTGGCATGAAGGCAACACTTTGGTTGTTAACCAGCAACTTAACCTGCCTGTACTGTGAGTGGAATAGGAGATGGATAGGTAAGGGACTGTGGGGAAAAAAAGCATGTAGTTAAAGTGTAGGGCAGAGGCCAACAGCTACAGAAGGATGAAAGATTTATACAGAATAGAGCTACTTGAAGGAATCTATATGGCAATACTGAGGAAGCAAAACTTATTAAAATCCACAAAATGAAATTTGTCAATGTAAGTAAATAAAGCATTTGGCTCTCCAAATCTAACTGACTTGTCTGCTTCTGCTGCATATCTTTGTTACAACGCTTCACTCTCATTTTCTCCCCCTCTGTTCCCTCTATCTTTCCCAGCACCCATCTGCTGCTTAATCCCCTTCCTGGTTTTACTGTGGCTTCATCACGGCCTGTAAAAACAGCCCCCTTTGAACCCTATAAAGGCAACCAGCATCAGGCTTATTGTAAAACACAATCATAAGGTAAATGTTTATCCCCTCTCCACCACTCTAAACTCCCCTAATGAGCCTGCTGGAGGGGTTTCACCTCACAGCTCGAATAGAAGCAGAGAAAACAACACATTCTGCTCAGATTAGGCCTGCGGTGGAGATGCAGCTAAAGTCCCATCATGAAAACTGTGTGCTGTATAAACACAGCAAGAAAGTAATTTAATAATGAAAAGTCAGCAAAAAGGCATTGCTTTTGTTCAAAGCTCAAATCAATCTCTATAATGCCATGCCTTAATACTCATATGTGCACTATAAAATGTGCTAAATGTATTTTCACATTATTTAAAGTTTGCATATAAAATCAGGACAGATTTTTCTTTTCTCGTAATCTCCTGTATTGTTCTGTTTACACTGTAGCGGTTCCTGGCAGAGCAGAGCACAACTGACCAGGAAGGATAGGCCCTCTGACCCTGCTCTTCCTAACAGTCAGTGGCTGTTCTAACCTGCCCATTATCCCACAGTGACCCTCCTATTATACCAACTGCCAGTACATGGCGCTATGCTGAACTGCAGCGGGCCATCACTCTCACCTCTGAACGGCAACACAAGCCCACAGAGAGAGAGAAAGAGAGAGAGAGAGAGAGAGGGGGGGGGGGAGTTGGTGGAAGAAAGAGTTTAGAGTAATAGTAAGCAGGTAGTTAGAGGTCAGAGGTCCTACGCAATCGGGACAGCAGTTCCACTCCTGGCAGCCAGAGCGGAACTCTGAGAGGGACCTGGAAGTAGATATGATGACCTTTTGTACAGAGGACCCCAAAATATACCCTCTTATCAAAATGACCTTAGCTTAGGAGCATGGGAAGGCAAGCAGAGTCCATCCATCATCTTAAAGATTAATCCTCCTCTCTATTCTTCTCCTGAATCTATTAATAATGTCGCCAGAGGGGATCATTTGCTGCAAAGATTTATTCTGATATTGTGACTTTTATTCATTAGTCTATAACAGGGGGATTCCTTGAGCAGGAAATGTGGAGTGAGCCTGGGGAAGTCTAATTCACTGTTCTTGCTCTGCTTGAACTCTATAGTTTTGTATTATCTAAATGGTTTCATTTGCTAACAATATCCACATGCCACATGCCAATGTGCCACAAAAAGGGAAGATTATCATTTACGCTGCAGAGGTCACCAGTCGTTTAATCTTTGGAAGCGTCTCTGAGTAGCTTTTATGTGTTAATTCACAAATATTTAAAAACATCGATGGTAATTCTGTTGCAGGTGTGAAGCTTGAAAATCAATTTGGCTAGAAAATCTGGTACTTGAATCAGAGCTTTTCCTCCACTCATTTAGACAAAGCAGCTGCATTAATAGATCTGTACACTGGATTTCACACTGTGGAGCAGCACTGACAGCCCCAGGGGCATACTTCAATTAGAGACTTGGGTGAGTTTAAACACTGCAGATCTACTCTTGCTCAAAGGCGTTTGTCTCCCTCCCTCTCTCTCTCTCTCTCTCTCTCGCTCGCTCCCTCTTTTCCTCCCTCTCGCCCTCTCTCTCTCTCCATATCTGCGCCAAGCACTCACTCTCCTTCTTCTTCTTCAAGTCCTGCTCTCTGTAATCAACCCAGTGCTAATGGCTTATTCTTTCTGCTCCAGCACCCACATTTCACTTGTTTATTTTCCCACACTCGTAAATCTGGGGACGTGTCACAAGCGCAGCGATATTAGAGCAATAATCTCAGGTAATTATCAGATGCCCTCTCTCACTTTCTCTCTTTCTCCCTCCTCCCTTTTCTCTCTCTCTCGCTTAACGCAGACACCCATACAAAGCTTTCTTTACCGTTCCTGATAGCAGAGCTCATGTGACAACATGAAGATGAATACTTTAATTTAATATTAATTCTCATTTATAGAACCGATCTCTTTTGCAAGGGAGACTTAAATAAATGAAATCATATAGAAATGTAAATAATCTACTGATGTCACATTAAAACATGTATTTATAGAGCCCCAAATCACAAAATTTGCCTAAGAGAGCTTTAAAATTTGAAAAATATCAATATCCTCTACCATTAGACTCTCCATTCAAACTATAGTAAAAAAACACAAAAGAAAAACCCGTAAGACAGGTCTTGTGTATACAGAGTAGCCTAAAGTACTCCAGAAGTACTTAATAGATAATATTAAGTATGATGAGCCAACAAGATTCCATATTTTTCTTATATCCAACAAATCCCATGAAAAGAAAAACCAACAATGTGTTTGTCCGTCTGTTTTTCTTACTTTTTTTTTTTTAAATGGGTCACAAATATAAACTAAACAATTTCACAAAACAGCTGATCGCTAGCTGATAGTTTTTAACAAACATTACTCAAACAGGAGTACATAATGACTATTTCCAGCCGCTGATTAACAGTTAGACACAGTTAGTGTGTATTTTCAGAAGCAGGATGCAACACAAAATAAACTACTGAGGCCATGTTCACCCTAATGAGGGAACATATCAACGAGTGCTCAATGATGTGTTTTTAATAGTTTTTTAAGCAATTGAAGGAAATTGAAGAGATGAATGTGCTACTGCACATCAGGCTTTGGCTTCACAGGCAATACATTAGTAGCCAAAGTTTAACTAGTGGGATAAATTCTTTGTTGGTGTTTTTTTCCATTTCCACAAATAAGAAAAAAAAACATAATATCACCAGAAGTATCCTTTCAGCTTTTCAAATTTGAGGCAAACCACAAGGAAGGTCAGACTGGCACTCACCCACTCCTGCTGTATCAGATTCACTGCCTTGCTGGCCCGGGACAGGTTTCGACACGCCAGGATCACATGGGCACCATGAAGAGCAAACGACTTGGCTGTCTCAAGGCCTGAGACATGAGGAGAGAGAAGGAAAGACAGAGAGACAGACAAAGACATGAAGAGAAAAAGAAAAAAAAAGAATGAAGGCGCACAATCCTTTAAAGATGAGGTTTTTTTTCTGAAGATAACTTTGATTCTCAGGGGTTGAATCTAATGGGGTGGTGGTGATGGTGGGGGGTTGTGTGGGGCGATGTGCAAGTTAAATTCCCTATCAATTTTCCACATAATTTCTTTTATTGAGTAACCCAGTGGTCTAGTGCAGAGTTAATCATTTCTCTCTGAAGTGATGAAACTGACTGAATTATTGTGGTTCAAGACTTTTTCGTCTCTTCTTAGATAAAGTTTTTGATCTGACCGCCAGCTCTCAAAAAGGTATCACTGCTCATAATGTGGGCGAGTAGGAGGAAGGGGAGGTTGCTTGTTAATTATGTTGGTAATTATACTGTGATGGCAGTAATTATGAAAACATGTAGAGGGAGTCAAATGAACAATCAAACAGACATGACATTCAAACTGAACCTTGGTGTGATATTTCAGAGCATCAAAATGCCTCTGATAAGGACATTTCTCCTATGAAACGAGGTCCGTGGACATGCACAGAATTTATCAGTCCGAGACTACTTCATGGCTCCATCCAAATCATGTAGTCATGATAAAACTGACAAAAACGAAAGATAGAGGGAGAGAAGTTCATTTCTAAATTACAAGTCTAAATGGGTCATTTCAACCCGTAGGTTGAATTAATTTATGAGATTAACTTTTTTTCCCCCCTTCACCGTATTTTTATTTCCTTTGACATTTATTATCCTTCAAAGTCTCGTGGAAAAGTTCAGATGAGCACTGTCTTATTTTTCTGTCCCAACTCTAAATATAGTTTTTTTTTAAAACACACAGACTGATGTGTCTTGATTGGCAAACCTGACAGGCACAGTAACTGCAAAGAGGGTCTGAGAGGCGGAGCAGCAGGCAGACTGTATCAGAGGGTGGATTAATATTAACTGTAATTAGATTATATGTCTTAATCTGATTTTCATTAAGAGAAAAACTGGGAGGCCTAATTGTGAGGAGAGTGTTAAGGACTAATATCTATTAAAACTCAAAATTGGAATAGGATTGGAAGCCCTTTCTGACAAGTGAAGCATGGAATTAAATTATATGACACCTTATTAGGTGTAATGGAGGGGACTGTGGCTGTGAGCGCCGATCATTTCACTCACAGGAAATGGAAATGAAAATAAAAACAACATGACAGGAGGGGGAAAAATGAACAGTCTGACTCCCGGAATAAATACACACTTTGAATTTGCAGGTGGAGCGGCAGAATTCAAGATACAAATGTCAGAAAAAACATTCTGTGTCAGACAATATAGACACATTTACATTTAATTTTGAATACTAAAAGTAAAAACAATAATAATAGGATGTGTCTGGTATTAAATGTACAACATAGTCAAAATCTGAATAAAAGCAGCAATAGGCCACCCTCAATTTGTAAATGACTTCTTTTTTTTTTTAAAGATTCCCAAACATGCTGCAATATATAAAAGCATTTTTTCAGCCTTTATAAATTGGACAGAAGTACTGGCTGCTGGTAAACAACAACACCTCACACTCACTTGTTGTGTGTACAAACCATGAAAGTGAAATTAATCGACGCCAGTGTTTTCCATAATGGAGAACAAATTAGAATATGGCAGCAACAACGGCGGCATCACTGAAGCTGTGTATTTCCAATGACAAATAACAAGGGCTTGACATTAATTGTGAAATAACGAGAGTGGTGTTGCTGTAACAGAGACTCCTCGCCCTCTCATCCATGTTGCCGGTGGAGAGGGCCGCACTGGAATTAGTTCCTGGTCAGGTGTACAACAAACAGAGCCTGTTTCAGTGTTGTATGCTGATGGCGGAACATGACGAGAGGCCAGACTGGGTTTTTTTTTTTTTTTGCTCTGGTGGATCGACAAATGTCATAAGCCATTTTACAACACACAGGAGTCAACTGTGATGACCTTCCAGGTTCCTTTGGCTAATATGACAACCACATGGCAAACACAGACATACAAGTAGAAGAGTCTGATCCAACCATTTTTAAAAAGCTGGGGGATGAATTTAACGCAGTTCAGCCAAGTTAAAGTAGAAGCTCTGATTGATTCACAGCATAACAAAAATACAGTAAATGGCTGCGCTATTGTTGAAAATTTGTTTTACTGTAATATATAAAATGCATAAAAAATTGTGTAAAATGTCCATTAAGCAGTGAATGCTCTTCATGGTACATTAGGATCCTGGCCCTACTGATATCCCCCAATAATGAGTGTGATTTAGTGATTTCACGCTTTGTTTGTCCTCCCTGGCCCGCCGCCCCTCTCTGGATCCCCCTAGTACACAGGTGTATTGGCTCAATGTAATGAGATCATTACCAGCCTCGTCAGTAAACGTGTTTATTTGGCAAACGGTGCTGCCTGCTCCTTCTCTCTCTTGATCTGTATCCAAAGAGGCATTTAACTATAATAAGCTCCATAGTACAATTGGGCAAACAGAAGTCAATTCAGATCATTACAGGACTTGTGGGTAAACATGTTGAGTTTCCCACAATCCCCTTTTCACAACTGAATTTGTGCTTGAAAAAAAAATGCACACAAGAGCAACACAGATCATGACAAGACTTCACATCACCCCATCTCAATGTCCCAAAGCAGAGTTAGAGTTTATGACAAGAATTATATGCCAATTTCTAACTGTAATGCACGTCCTAAAAATATGTTGTGTGTGATATTCCTGAAGCAAGGAATAACTATGATATATATAAGGAATATGTGACTGTTTATCACACTTTTAAGTGTCTATCTCTGACTAGTTTAATTTTCGGTAGTCATCTTGATTCATGCATTAAAATTTTGAGGTCTTTGAGTTAGTGTTTATAAATTCATAGATTTTTCAAGAGTGATCTTGACCAAACTGCAATATCCTTCCATATAGTCCAAATCTGTCACTGACACTGTCACCAATAAAATCCACCCATTTACCCATCTCACTACATCCTAACTAAAGTCATGTTCACTTTTCATGTACTGTACAGTTCACTATATTTACTGTCAGGCAGTTTAGTAGTTTTTAAGTGTCCAAATTCTGAGTCTGTTTATATAAATAGTGCCCAAACAGACAAATTAAGTGTCAATGGCATGCGCACTACAATTCTGCTGTCTCATTAATGCAGTGCATTGCATTTTATAGATACAAATATTGACAGCTGTCAGTGAGGTGTCCAAAATTTTAGTTTACCACCTGTTATAGAATAAACAACTGAGTGTCCATTATATAAGCAGAAGTGAACGAGAGAATGAGGAGTTGGAGTTTTGGACACAGTCTGACTCATAACTGTCTCAGCGTTAAGTGCAACTGTTCCTGCTGCTGCGTATTTCTTGTCCCAAGAAGTGAGGAACGGCACAACCGGCCCACTCTTTCTGACTTTTAAGATCCCCTCTAATTCCCCTCCATTAGTCCATGAGGAGGGAGATGTCACCCCAAAAGTGGGATGTATGGTTAGTAATTACAGCCCAAGGTTGAGCTGTTCCAGGCGAGAACACTGGAGTGGTTCTATTACCCCTCCCTGTCCCCTTCTGCCTCCTTCCTACCCCCCCATTGCTGTCTCCGCCTTCTCTTCCTCTGACCCTCTGTGTCAACCTCCAACTCCCTACACAATCTCTCATCATGGCCTCACACCACACTGATCTCCCCTGCTCCTCCTCTAGCCGGCCTTACCACACACACACACACACACACACACACACACACACACACACACACACACACACACACACACACACACACACACACACACACACACACACACACACACACACACACACACACACACACTATTTTCATCACTGTCATCACCCCCCCCCCCCAATGTAACTTCCATCCCCTCATCATCTGCAGACTGTAAACTCGATAGGTCTATAAACTACTTGACTACACACAATAAGCCAGTACCCTTTCATTTTATTTTACCTACAGCCTTTAAGCACATATATGTATTCCATCCACTCTCTCTAACCACTTCAGTTCTATTATATTAGAGCTGCTGTAATCATTATTGAACCCTTCTGGCCTCCAGCATAACACTCTTTGCATGTTACACCAGTTTGGGTCTGCATAGCAAATTTCATCCAAGGTTAATAAAGTTGAATAATTTGACTAACCAACCATAACTGGTTCTCATTACGTAGCCAATAAACACATTCATCAGAGAGGACATGAAATGCTTGTTGAAAAAAAAAAAGTAAAACTCTCCTTCAATTTCCTCTGTGGCTCAGTTCACACACTGACACAGAGGAGGCAGAGGAGGCAGAGCAGGAAACAGGCCGGCCGTTCCCCTAGTGGACATACAGACACACGCACGCACGCACGCACGCACGCACGCACGCACGCACGCACGCACGCACGCACGCACGCACGCACGCACGCACACACACACACACACACACACACACACACACACACACACACACACACACACACACACACACACACACACACACACACACACACACACACACACACACACACACACACACACACACACACACACACACACAATACTATCAGACTTCTGAATATAAACACAGATACACTCTGGATGTCATCTAAACCACACGCAGCCACTCAGAGACACACACACACAGACACAGACTCCGCATGCCACCCTCACCAGGAACATCTTTTTATCCATCTAATTCCTCCCCCTATGAATAATACATTTCTCTCCTTACCGAGGCTCGGGTTTAACGCATCGCTGCGCGGGTCTTTAAGGGGGTCCTTATTCATAAACAGCAGTGCAGTAAATACCAGAGCTTTGCAGCCAATTTAATGGCAGTTATGCTTAACAAATCTGCCTCAATCTAATGATCAGCCACAAAGCTAGGCTATGGGTTTAATCTGCACACAGAGGCTCCCCCAGCTCTACGACTCACTGAATATGCTTAGGGATCTCTCCATCCAGAGAGAGGAGAGCACCAGCCTGACACATAATCCCCCCAACACAACACTGGGATCAACACAAACATAGAACAATGTTAGTCTTTCATGAATAAGAATAACATTCAAAGTCCTAAAACACTGCAGAGACAGATACATAGAGACACTAAAACATTATGAAGCGCTTCTTTCTAAATCCTTGCTATTCTAGTCTTTTCTGCTTCTTATTTCAGCATTGACCCTGCACCTAGAAACAATAGCATGTGGAATTTAGAGCATGCATTAAGATTGAGTAGAGCTTTACGACTGAAGGTACTGCTTCACATCAAGCCAGTCTGCAGAAGGGCCAGAAACATTTGAATTAAGGTTTGAAAAGATGAAGATAAAAAGTAAACAATGAAAATGAAGAATTATTCAAGTTGTGAGAACAAAAAAAAATTGGCTGGGATATTTGATTTGTTTTAATAAAACATAAACATAAGTTTCAGTCCATCATAGGGCAGGAATACTGCACATATGGAAGAGTCAATAGTTAGATGTGCCTACCTGAATGTTTCACTCGAGTGAGACAGAGGGTCAATATGTTATTTCTGACCGCTATGCAACATACGTTATGCTGACAACATGGCACCTGCTGTATTGGTGTGGGAGAGTGACGCCGCTCCCCTGGTGGGAGGACACATATATGTAGTTACACAGAGTTCCCAGAAGAGCCGTTACAGTGCATGTGCTAAGAGAGAACTACAAATATAGTTTCGCCTCGACAGAAATAACATTTTTGGAAAAGGCTTATGCTGAATACAGTTTTTCAGATTCAGAGATTGGTGTAGTAAAAATGTTTTTAGGTTTTTATATTATATTAAGAAAGACAACTTTTCTCATGTGAACCCAGTGGGGTCCAGAGGTATCATGACAATAGCCCTTTAAGGACAACTGCTCCATGGACCCCTGGCCAGTAAATAACCAGAGAGTTAGTTGATAGGAGGGGAATTAGAGTTAGAGCAGGAGTGTGTAATGGGGATGGATAGGAGGCTCAGGCCTGGGTCAAAGCCACTTAGGAATCAATGCAGAGGTACAGGTGTACAACCACAGGTCTATAAGAGTAAGAAAACCTTTAAAGAGAGGAGAAAGAGGGTGAGAGAAGGAGAAACCGAGCCGAAAACCAACCGTGATCATTCATTTCCATTATCACAATTAAAAACACCATTCAGGTTGGTACTGGTTTTTAATTTACAGAAGAAAGCAGAGAGAGGAAGACTAATGTTGTGAACCGAGCACAGTGTACACATCAGCAAGACAAACCGCATTACCGTCTCTCCTCCCAGCACTATTGCAAAGGAGCTTCAAGGCTGGTCACAAAACCACAGACTATGACATTTCATGCATAAATAAACTCATATATGTGCTTTTCATGTTCATGTGCATTAGAACTAAATTAAAGAGCTGAAATGTAAATTTCCTAATTAAATAATATCCCGCCATTACTAATAAAAATGTCACATTTCCTGTGGAGGAAATAAGCACTGGAGAAAATGGAAATAGCCTTGACACTTGGATTAAAACACTATTGATGCCATTAAAATGCTAAATGGGTCCAACCAATTGGCATAACCACATTTCACTGGTGGAATGTCAAAGGAGCACACGAGTAGTAGCAATTACTATTGGAATACTGTTAATTATGGGTGCTGCATATTTAATACGTGGTAGAGTAAAACAAAGGTTATGTTAATATGGGTATATTAAGCAGTCACACATATTAAAAATGTCTGTGTGTTGTAACTGTAGTATTTGATACATTGTTTTGAGAAAAGCTGTTTTTTTCTTTTCAGAGCAAATTTGTTTTTACTAAATACATCACAAAAAAATGTTAAGTATGGATTATGTTTTTCATTATGTAGTTCTGTAACTAAGGCAAAAATAAGTACGTGTGAAGCAGTTTATGGAAACGTTTCAAAAGCCTCAACAGCAATAACATCATGGACCTCCTGTGCCCTCTTGTGGTGAAAACAATGTGCAATTCCCTCTACTCTTCTCTTGCTCTGTCTCTAAATCAAAGGCCAAAAAAATGTTGATTGAAGAATAATATTAACAACGGAACAAGAATCAGTGTTCTGAGTGTTCTGTGAGCTTTCAGTTTGTTTTCATGTTTTCCTTTTTCAAATGTTCATCAAGATGGTGATGGAGTTGTGTCTGTGCAAGGAGTTCAAGTTTGATTCATCTGTAAGATTAATCATTTGGTGTTTTGATTGTCTCCTGGGTGTAAAAAAATTAATGGTTATCTTTGTGAATGTTCTGTCACCTTGTGATCATGCTGTCATTGTCAAACTTATTTGTCTCATTTCTACACTGCATGAAGTATCTTCCTCAAATCTGGAAAACTGCAGCTTACAAAATCAAAGATGACTCCATTAATTTAGTTAAAATCAAGTGTTTGTTGTTGAACCATCCAAACAATTCACACTGTGTCCAAGGAGCAGCAATTTGAAAAAGCATGACATAATTAAATTACATAAAAGCATTTCTCAACTGTAGTTGTGATTTTGTGTCTAGACAGATAGAAAGAAAAACATCAAGGTCAGGAAGGCAATTAAGTTCACAATCTTCTTTGTTCAGTAAAGGTCCCCAAGCTGCTGTAAATCTATATACTACAGTGCTGCTTTCAGCATCTCATAATATACACACAGCAATTACACTGCTGTGACTTTCCTTGCTACAAAGGATCTGAATATAAAGACAATTAACAATTTTATGTTTATTTGATTTCCCTCATGCTGTCATTATCTATGTCGAACAAAGCAGTGAGTCTGAACAAATGGCCACCACTTTTGCTAATTTAAACTAAAGAAAAGAGGAAATACATTTGTTTCCAGACCATTATATAGTGAGCCATGCATTTGCTGGGTACAAATGGACACCATTCATTACAGTTAACAATGACATCCAATTCAGCCCAGCTAATGAACTTCAATACAATCATGTTCGGTATTAAGGAGTGATTTGTTGATGTAACATTTTGGAGGCTAATGTTGATGAATGCCTGGCTGTGGAAGACGAGCTTCGGCTGCAGTTTAATACCACATCACCACCTAGTGGCATTATCATGGAAACACATGTCACTACATTCGGATGATTTCCAACACCGCTATTAAGGAAAATTAATCGATTAAAAAAACATATAATAATTTCAATAAACTCACCGATGCCGGAGTTGCCCCCTGTAATGAGGACTACCTTGTCAGAAAGGTCGCGACCCTGCAGGATCTCTAGAGCAGAAGTATTTCCATCATATCTTTTCGGCTTCACCACCACATCCTCTACTGTAAATGCTTGGCGTGGGTCAAAATATGTGGTTCGCTTATTGATGTGACTGAGAATGAGAGAATATCACAGGTTATTGTAATAGAAAGGATACTCTAAAATAGTGCCTTAAAATACTTTTTTTCCCCTCTGTTAGCCACAAAGGTTCAATCATCAATCAACTTACTCGACATAAATTATCTGCCCTTTTTCATCAGTTTCTTGCTCCCAACCATATGGCAAATCTGTGTGAAAAGACAGACATTATTTCTCTCTAAGTAATAGAGTGTATAATAACAAATGTACACAAATGTATGATAAACTTTATTTATACAGCACTTTTTCAAATATAAAAGCAACTTATAACATTTTGAGGTAGCACATAGACATTCTTGTGTCCATGTTCTAAGAAGACAGAAAATAATGTACACAAGCTGACACTGAACCCTAACCCTGTTTTAAGAACCTAAACTGAGAACTGATTAGTCATTAAATAATGACAAAATTGATAACATTTTAGTATAGACATTAAATATTCCACCCAGTTAGAAAGAATTAAAGAACCAATGACTTGCCTACACAAGTAAACCTGGAGAAAACAGAAATGGATGTAGGACAGAAGAACAAGTGAATAAAGCAAACCTCCAGCACAACGTTTTTTCTTTCCTGTCTTAGGGTGCTCCCACTGTGTCTTCATCTCATCATGGCTGTTGGGACACAGAGACAATCAAGAAAGAAAAATCAGAAATCAACATGTCATCTTCTGCTTTGCTTTACTTTATCTATCTATCTATCTATCTATCTATCTATCTATCTATCTATCTATCTATCTATCTATCTATCTATCTATCTATCTATCTATCTATCTATCAGGGACAGTACACACTGAGGCACATCAATTTGATCTAAATGTAGCAGACTTCAAAAGACTCATTTTCATCTGACACCTCAGGGCAGCTTAATGTTAAGCATTGAAAAGACACAAAAGAGCAAGACAAAAAGCACATCAAATCACAAATCTGATATACACACTGAAAAACATATCAATGAATATAACGGTCATAACAGAAGGGACATAACATCACAAAAGACTAATGTAGCAGTACTACACATTTCACACATATTCATAAAAGAAAACAAATAAACCAAGTACACACATTGCATGTGGCAGGGCTCAGCATCAGGTTCAACCATGGAACACCTTTTTCACCACTGCTTAGTGAGAGACTGATGCACAGTCACAGTTAAAACCCATCCCAACATGTTTTGAATGGGTTTTGTTTCTTTCTTTCTTTTAATCCATTCAAGAAAAAAAATAATTTACATATAAGTTTTAGGGTTGTATCTGAGATCAGAGGTCATGATTCTGGTTAGTAAGTGATGGCTGTTGGATGGAGTTATAGCAGTTTGTGCCAATGAAGACATCTTCTGTGCTACACTAAGAGACTGAATGTCATTTATAGCTTATACAAAAACAACAGTCAGTGGCCTGAATCATTTGTGGTTGAAGCAAAGTGCTGTTACTGACACAAATCTGCTCTGAACAGATGGGCAAAATTATGTTATATACCTGTGTTATTTGTCTCATAAGTTTATTAGATCTTATTAGGTCACATGTATTTGGATTTACATGAACCTTGTGCTGGCACTCGTCTTCTGTAGATTTATTAAGAGTCATGCAAAGTTTTCATGTCAACTATATTTATATACATGGACCCCTATATGACATACAGCTTGCAGACTTCAACACAGCAAAATATCACCAGATAACATATTGGTACTGTTTCACTGACAGAGATTTCACAGCCCTGTCATGAAGTCATGTCTCCCATCACACACCCTGCTGCAGCTACTGCACAATACTATTACTACAGTATGACTCACGATATATAATCAAGACATATTGAATTAATTATCTTTCAGACACCAATTGCACACATCCAATCGTTAAGATTTGTAGACTGGAGGACTCATGTTAAAATCAGAGCTTACTCAAACTAGTGTAGCTCGCAACCAGTGTACGTTACAGGCTGACAGAGCCGATGTGATCCTAAAGTTGTGAACAGAGATAAAGCTAAACTCTCACAGACATGTTTGCGATGACAGTTAACGTTTGAAGGACTCACTTACTTTGCATAATAGACCCATCCATCTTTCGTAGACCTCTCCTCCCATCCAGGAGGTAACTCATCGTCACTGTCTGTATCGTCCATACCTGCGTATTTCAGTGCTGCCATAAGGTGAGTTTTTCACCTGAACAATGCAGAAACAGTTCGTTTTGTGTGCTCTAACAATGAAAGCAGCTGTCAAGCGTAGAGAATTAACAACACGGCGTTTCCCGGCACTTCCGCAACAACACTGTGACGTAAGCCGAAATGCATTATGGGAAGTTGAGTCTAAAAATAATTGCGACTGTTTCCTTTTCAGCAAGGTAGAAGTATTTAACATGATTTTGAAAATTCTTGCAATGATGGCATACAGTCATTATTTTTGAAATAGTTGCTCATTATTTTGAGATAATAAGTGAATAAATTGACTTGCAGGATCTTTTTTTCATCACACTGGCAGAAATGGGCTTCGATAGCAGCGAACACACATTGTTCTTGTATTCTTTACACTTGATTTTTCTCACTCTTTATTACTGTCTCTCTCGTTATTATTATTATGTTTTTGCTGCATTAGATTGCGTATGTATTCTTAATAAAATGGCCTGTGAGTGTAAATCTGTGTATTATGTATTATAATGTATTATGGGAGTTAATGAGAATGCCAATGATCTGACTTTGTAACTTTGGAAATCAGCTGCTCTGGCATACTTTGGTCTACAGATTCCATTCAAACTTTAACATGTTAAACGAACTTTAAATATTCATATGTATTCTGTGTTGTATTATTGGATCACATGTCATACCCACTAAGGCTGTATGTTCCTAAACCTTCGCACTGCAAGAATTGTTGTAAGTCTGGTCATTGTTTGTTTGTATGTAGGAGTGATTTCACCACATGTGGTAAATGTGGGCAGAATGATTGCGAAGGAGGCTGTGAGAAATATCCAGAGTGTCTTCTTTGCAAATGGAATCATGCAGCATGGGAGGCCAACTGTTCGAAGAGAGTAAAGGATGCAGAAATAATCAGGGTTGGATCTAAGAAGAGACTCTTACGCATGAGGAAGTAGGTAAGAAATGTTATGTTGTGAGACAAGCTAAGCAGGACAAATCAGTGAGGAAGTATGCTGAATTTTGCTTTTGTAAAGATCAGGTGAAGTTTTTGACAATGGTAATTAAATGTAATGCTGCTGGAGTACAAAGAAAATCGACAAAATTGTAGATGCAGCGAGGAGATTTCAGGGTGTTTCTGGAGAAGGTGTGCAGCAGCTGTTAAGAGAAGTTCTCTCAAACACCTGAACAAGAAGAATATATAACAGAGTGGGAAGTGGTTATTATAATTTTATTTACTTGAATCCAATTTTGTTTTGGTTTTGATTTGAACATTGAGAGATACTTGTCTTTAAATAATATAGATGGTATTATTATTAGTTTGTCGTCTTGTGCAGGCACCTCAGAACAGGAAGAAATGTCTCATCAAAACCTAAAAATACATGAAACAGACACACCAGACTGCCTACAGAGCTAGGAGTTTATTTTAGTTTGCAATTTGCTGAAACAGGTATAGGCGAAAATCCTGAAAGATACATATACTGGTGTCTTTCATGGTTATTTCTGTGTTTATGAACATAATGCATTGTGGTTTTTCGTTGTGTAACCTGTTGTTTTATTTAGCTAATGGGTAGAATCCTATATACAGCTGTTTCTGATGTCCTCTCTGACAGTAGTTTTTTAACTTTAATGAAAGATGTTTGCATTATTTCACAGACACTTCCAATGCACTACACTTTATAGTGTCTTATCAAAGCTAAGAGTAATTACGTTAATAGTTGCGTTGGTTACTAAATCCTAATGTCCTCTTCTATCATGAAATTTTGAAATATTTTTCTAAAATGTTAGGCTACATACATACATTCTATACACATTTCTCTGAACTTTGACCTTTCACCAAACAAATGTCTCGTTGCCATGGCATCAGCCTCCTCATGTCTTATTCCGTCATTGGTACAAATGTGGTAACATTTCACTGCACCAGCTTGGAGAAATCTTATTTGGAGACCCCCCCTCCAAGACCAACTATTACACAGATACATTTCTCTGAACTTTGACCTTTCACCAAAAAAATCCCTCAATTGTTTAGTTCACAGTTGCCATGGCATCTGCTTCCTCGTGTCTTCTTCTATAACTGGTTCAAATTTTGTTACATTTCACCGCATCAACTTGAAGACCTTGATGATATTTTCTCCTCAGCTGTGTTGTGAGCAATGCGCAGGCTCGCAGGCACAGAGAGGGGAGGTGCCAGGAGGTGGGCCGACCAGCAGTGTGTTTGTGTGTGTTCGTCTCAACGTAGCACGAAATGTGTCTCCTCTTAGCAAAGACACACACCTACGTGAGACGAGCTAGTTAACGTTTTTTTTTACTAGATATTTAAAGTTTTGCTTTTATCGCCTCACGCTTGTTCAAATGTAGTACTTTGTATATTAAAACATTCCGCTTGTAAAAAAAACGCATTATTTATTGGGCGACTTCGTTTCTCCTAAAGTGTCCGCTTCCCCTCCCCTCGATGAAGCGCTGCGATGCCCTCTGATTTTATATCCCTCCTTAGCTCGGACCTCGACCTCAATTCCCCCAAATCTCTATACTCAAAAGGTAAGATTATGCTAAATAAAGGTGACAACTGCGACACTAACCTGTTTTGTCCTGGTTTAATCACAAGCAACATGAATGTCTTAGTGGCCCCTGTTAAGCTGCTAGCTTAGCAGTGGTTAGCTTTTCTGCTGTTAGCCAGTTTAGCTAGTTAACGTTAGCTACATTTGGCGACTACCTGGCTGGGTAGCTGTCCATGTCACATGCATAGCATAGCACGGTACGCTTGGCCACACCTGTAGTGTCGTAGATATCATTGATAGGGATGGATTGGTGATGCTGTTTTGTTATTAGTAAGTGGTATGATAGCCTAGCATTATGTTAGGAAGCTGACATACTATAAGCTAGCCGCAGCTACGTGGGGTCGCTCTCCAGCCACCACATTGTTCAGTGGTTTAACGTACCTAAGTATTGGTGGGATTTTTGCAGAGGTGTGTGCCTGTGTGCTCATGCATGTGTGTATCGCGAGAGAAACCCCTAAAAAGTAGTGCATGTGCGGCTTGTTCTTTTTTTGTTCACCTTGTTTGGTTTGAGTGTGAGTGACAGTCCCTCTTGTTTTGGATGGAATTGAGCCAGAGTTATCCTTCTCACATGCTCTGGTTTCAGAGAAAGAATGAAGTTACTGGCACTTCAAAGCTCAAGGCATTACATCCAGCTGCCAATATAAGGGGTGTTGCCAGGGGGAGGTGGGGGCGACCCATGCCACAATTTAGTCTATCATAAGCGCTGTAACACGTGTCCGGCAACTGTTCTGTTATTATTAGGAGGGTGTTGCTGCATCATCCAGGAACTAATGCAGACTAGCACAGCCTTGACGCCTGTTGTGGTCATCTGGGTTAGTGGTTTTGAACTGAATTTCAGCAGCCCTTTGTAGGTTAATTTCCTGGCTGTTAACAATTGCATCAACTTCATGTGTAATTGAAACTGTCTCTGAATCTGCCCCTCAGCACTGGCACCTATCGTGCTATTGTTTATTCATGAGTAGGCCTTGTATGTTGAGTGTTGTTGTGGACTGCTCTTAAGGTGGTAATGTAACCTGAGTATGATTGCCACTGGTTCAAAGATACTGCAGCAGTAACAGCTAATACAGTCTTTACTTGTCTGACCTGCTGGTGCCACATCTGTTTGGCTGCTATGTATAGGGTGCTCATGAACCAGCAGAAAACATTGCTCTGTGACCCTGAAATGCTTAGTTGAGCTTGCCATATGGTCGCACACATGATTACTGTTTATTTATATCTCAGTAATTGGGTGTACTTGTGTTGGGGTCAAGGTAGCACTCTTGCTAATCGAAGATGTAGTGCGAGACTTCATGCATATTGGGGCTGGAAGTGAGAAGGGACATCTGGCCAAGTTGTGTTTTGGTTTGCCAGAGTACATTGCAACATTTTGTTGGTTAGACTTGGTTCTGGCTCAAAATTTAGCAAATGTGAAACCTCAGTTGTGACCTTCTGAACCTTGATCTTTGTTTGTGTTTGTGTGCCAGGTTTAAGCAGGTGCATGAAACCTCATTTCTGACTCAGGCTCCAGAAAGCACAGACAGAGACTTGTGTGGTCTAGTTACCTGTCATTTAAAAAGTCTTGTTTTTTTAACATTATAATTTATTAACACAACAGAAATATGACAGCTCTGTTTGAGCTTTATTTTGAGGAAAAAATAAGCATATCTTTTAACATGGTGGAGTGTTTGATTAAAAAAAGTGCTGCTTTAGCATTTGCTGGGAGGTAATCTGCATTGCATCATCAGCTTTTTTTTTTTTCTTCCTCCAACTTCAAGTCGAAACATGGAATGTTCATTTTAGTGCAGACATATTTTAGCCATGCTTGACACAGATACTGTATTTTCTTACCCTGACCCTTTTTGAAATAAAAAGACTTTATAGAAGTTTCTGTCAGAGGAAAAAAATCCTTCAGTATCATTGTGATAAACTTGAGCTGTAACATCAGTATGATTAAAATCCATTATGTAGGACAAACACACAGACCCTGTATTGCTTTTCCTTATATATGTGATCTGACTGTGAAACAACACTGTAGTGTACAAGAAGATAATTAGATACACTGCAAACATAACCAGGTATTTGGAGGCTTTTAATTTATTTGGTAAAAAAGTAGTTACCTGTGTTCCTAAATTGTTCCTATTGCAGTTAGCATTTTATCCAGAGAAACTTATAGTATTTCTGCAAAGATGTCCCTGTGATTTTATGTAGTTTCCCAAATCTGTGAGCACCACAAATTAAACTCCATTCACTCCCATTGTATTGGAGTGAAGGCAGAAATTTCATAGACAAAACACAAAACTGGAAAAATGCATCCAAAACCATCCATGTGGCTAGTTAACCCAGGCAGAGAAAATACTGGGTGAACTGATCCTTTAAGAGCTTGTTTTCATCACAGCTTCAGAAAAAGCAGTTTATCTGTTTTTCATTTTTGTACATTATGCAATCAGCACTGGAAAGAGTAGAATTCATCATCGTAAACATGAAATCTGAGAATACTTTTGTTCTTTTGTTACTGAATTGTGCCTGATTTGACTTGTTATACCTGTGCATGCATTTTTTTGGTTGTTTCCTGTCAGTCACCTAAGACATAAGAAGAAATGAAATTCTCCACCTGGAAATAATCCCTTTAAAAGCATGCAGACTCATAACTTTTACTGACACGTCCATGTCTGTTGATTGACTGCACCTTTGTTAGTACAGTGGTTAATTTTAGATTTTAAGTTGTCCAACACAATGCTCAGCCTTTTAGAAAGGTCAAAATACATATGGCATGCATTGGCGGAAACTAGATGCACATGGTGGTATGACATTAGCTGAACCCACTGCTCTCACAGGCAGACACACAGAGAACTGAATACAGTATGTAGCCATTACCTGAAAGGATATTTCTTTACAGGGTAAACAAAGATGCTGTAAGAAGCCAGAAATTGCACGCTCTGTGGTTTTAGTGCAGTGACTAGCTCTTTTGTCTGTTCTCTGGCTTGAGCATATCGTTATGTGTTCAAGAGTGTAATTAAAGCAGCCATTGTTGGGCACCGAGATACATTCTTGGTCTGCATATTGTTTTATTTGCAACAAAAACATTGCAGTTCTGAATTGTCTATTCATCTGTCATCCCCCATCTTATTCCCAAGCCAGCTGCAGAGAATAAAAATGGACTGGTGGCCTTGCCATTTGGCAAAACTGGCATGTGTAATGTGAGCAGTGCATAACTATGAGATGAGGTCATTTAATTGTTGTAAGCGTAGGTTAAAGTCACTCCACCCCCCTGGCTGGCTAGTGTGTTACAGCCTACTTCTGCGAGCATTCTCCAACAAGCTTGTTGAACATACACTTATACAGATGTCATCTGACTTCTATAAAAGCAAATAGAGACCAACATCAAAATCCATTCCAGGAATATAATCAGTAACCAGTATGCACTTGGGAACTGTGGGAAGTTAAACTGTTTTTTTCTTTTTAACTGAGGTTTATCTAAGAGTCAAGACTAACCTCATATTTTCTCTGGTAAAGTAACTCTTTCTGAAGCTTTTCTCAGTTAATCACATATTTCTGCTAATGCTTTGATTAAAATGTTAAGATGGTTTACAGTAAGGCCATTTCTCCAGTAACCAAAGACTGAATGATGTGTTTTTGTTGACTTTTTTTGTGTACTGCAAGAATGTGTAATAGCCTCGAGAAATCACCCCGTTCTTTCCACAAAATATGAGAAGAAAAGTGAAAGTGAAAGAAAAGCATCACACACAAAATACTTGATCTCTCATCAATTTTATGAACAGCTTTTTTGACAACAATAAAACACATTTGGGGTCTTTGGCTTCATTCCTGAATACTGAATGTTTTTATTCGAATCATTGTGTTTATACACGGAAGTTTTGCATTACTGTCAGCATCACAAAAGTGGGGGTTACCGAGCCTTGTTGATTGTTTTTCTTTAATCTTCCACCAACATGCCACAGTTTGTATATACAAACACTGTTTTGCATACTTTTCACTCTCTGCCCAGTCTGGTGCATGAATATATGAAAAACACTGAATGAAATCTAGAAGGTCCCAAGTGAATGACTGAACAGCATTCTCACATGTTAATCGATTTATGTTCACAATGATTTACTTCCTCTTGAGCTTTACATAATTAGACAAAATATTACATATGACTCTAACAAACTTCTTAGTCCACATGTAAACAAATGTCCTGAATGTGTGGCAGGCACACAGTCATCCCCATCATTGACTTTTATGGGCGATTACCTTCATTGAAGTTTTGTTTATTTGCAAGCCTGTAAAATATGTGATCTTATAAAGTTCTTTTGGGCAGGATGTCAGTGGAATTGCTGGATGTGGTTCAGACGAACAAAAACTGGGGCATAAATAATAGTTGGAGCCCCTGTAAGCTGTAACAGTGCTAGTAAGTAAAGTTTTAAGTACATTTTTTTAGATTTCTTTTTTTCTTTCTGATTTTCATTTTGGAGAATCTGAAACATCACTAGACTAAAATGTGTGTTTAAGAAGTTTATCTCTGATGGTTAACAGTGTGGTGTATTTACGCGTTTATGAACATGGCCTTGTGACTTTATTGATGAGTGCATGTGTCCTTGTGCAAATCCCATGGAAAAACAAAGAAACTTATTTACAATCTTATTTTAAACTTATTTACAATGTCTAAACCAAAACTTCCCCATACTGTACAGTTACAAATTGTAGGTTCATCTGTTGCAAATTTTACATGGAGTTACATGTTTCAGTTGAAAGCAGGAGGAAAATGTATGTGAGCAGAAACTACAGATAGTTAAAGCATATTTGTAATACAACTTAATTCTGTGTCGGTGCCACTGTACTCTGTGACATGCAAAAACACGAAGAGTCAGTGACTTACACCCCATTCAGACCAGTGCAGTGACATGGTTTAACCCAGTGTTGACATATTTTGAGCAGGTCTGTTTGGATGCCATCCAAACTGGCTTTGTGACCCTCCTCACAGTCTGGATTGGACACTGCCCAGCTTTGATGAACCATTTGTTATCTTAATTATGTAATCTAGAGAGTATGTAATTAGCCTGCTGTTGCAGAAGCAAAACTGTGAATGGTGACGACATTTGTTCATTTGTGAATGCGTGTTGTCACATGTGAATGAGTTCAAGGCAGGTTGAACACACTCAGTAGACTCAAATAGGGATGTCCCGATCCAGCTTTTTGCACTTCCGATCCGATACCGATATTGTAGCTTTTAGCATCGGCCGATACCGATACCGGCCGATCCAAGCATGTATTAAAGATTAAAGATATTTACTTATTTTGTTGTTATACTCATGTTGAAAAGGGTTTTACTCTTAAGAACAACTAGCCAACTTAATTAGGTTAGTTTGAATAATCCACAATGGTTGGTAATAAGAAGCTGACCTGTTTATTCTTAACAGGGTTAAATAAACACAAAATAGACAAAATAATAAATAGTCAATTAACCACACAAACTGAATTGGCATCAGTGCTCTGCTCTTGAACAAGAAGAGTGTAAACCAAGGCTTAAAAAGCCATCAGTGCAAACAATATTGTAAACTGTATGAAAAAAGCAAAACACACAAAACAGCTGAGTAGAAAATAAATAGTGGGATGCTGGACAGGTCGCTAGGTGTGCTGAAAAACGCGGACCGGATTTGGGGGGAAAAGCTGAAAAAAACTGGAATGGATTACCTACATCGGTGCGCTGGACCGGAGTTTTGAAAAAAAACTGGATCGGGAGTCCGGATCGGGATTTTCCCGTGCAGGCCGATCCGATATTGATATGCATTTTTTTGCTAATATCGGCGGCCGATCCGATCCAAATGTCGGATCGGGACATCCCTAGACTCAAATCAGACACACATCTCTTGTGTGAAAAGGGTAGTAGTCAAGACTGAGGTCATGCTGGGTTGCCAGTCAATTTTCGAATACATCCATGCACAAAGGCTCACTTTCTTTACACCATGAACAATGCACAATGGACACAGATGAAGGGCTACCGTGACGATCACACACACGTTGCTATTTTCTTCAAGACAGCATTAAAGTTTGTTATATGGGCTGTTTTCTGAGACACTTCGATTTATAGGGATCTTTGGTTTGTCATTCTGTTGTGTAATGACACTTCTCTGGTTTTCTTGTTTAAAAGGGACAGTTCACCCAAAATTAAAAAGTTGCTGATCGTCGACAGATCTCATTGTTTCACTGAGAAATACCTGTTGTCTTTCTAATGGCACCTAAGAACAATGTTCACAACAAGATGTATGAATTATCATGACTCCGTATTTGAAAAGAAACATAACTGATGGGTTTTTCCAAATGTCATTTTTTAGGTCTTGGAACAGCTGAAATCTAATGTCATGTCATTCAGCTCTGCTGTAATGGGATTTTCAGCTGGCAGTATCTCAGAGCCCTGTAGATGGATAAACACGTTTCATTGTAATTCTGTTGGAACTATCCCTTTAAAACAGATTACAGCTGGATAAGCAGCAGACCATGGAGTGAGCCTCCATCTCAATGCTTTAGGTTTGCTCTTCTGTATTTGTCTGCACTAGTTCTTGTGTGAACTGTGACTTCGTTTTGTCACTCCCTCAACAGCGTCGCTGACGTCACAGAAGTGCGAGATCATGTGTCTTTTGTGCATGTGTGTTTCTCCATTCTGCTGGTGCAAAGTCATAGCTGAGTATCAGATGACTACTACACATGCTAGGTGCCGCTAATGAGAAGCTGAAATATCCATGTCAGGGTGTTGATAGGTCCCTGTTTCTTAGCAACCAGACCACCTAATCATCTGTTTATCTAGCATCAAATGTGGTTTGTTCCAGGACGGCTGCAGTGGTTGGTTATAGTCTACAAGGAGTTGGTTATGAAGAAACGTGTTTTATTACACTAAACATCATGGTAGGATAATTTAATCCATGACAAGATATCCTATGTTGTGTTAGTTTATTTGTAGATGTGGGAAACATTTCAATCATCAGACCTGCTTTCAGTCCATTCCAGGATTGCTTCAACACATTTGTTTTTTAGAGAACAAGGAAACATTGAGTCAACATGAGTGGAATACAGCAGTATTATAATTATTTCCAACAAGACGTGCATTAGAGAAAGTGAAGTGAAAGTTCCTACAGTTTGGGTGTTTGGCACTGAAAGGCTGTTTTCACATGCATCAGTGGAAATTTTGAAAAATAGATTTTTAGAGG
This sequence comes from Scomber scombrus, assembly GCF_963691925.1. Lineage (NCBI taxonomy): Eukaryota > Metazoa > Chordata > Actinopteri > Scombriformes > Scombridae > Scomber > Scomber scombrus. The sequence continues at coordinate 15,069,653 of NC_084975.1, read as the reverse complement.
TGGGCCAATGAGCAGGATTTGTGGCATCAGAATTAATTTGGAAGCCAATTGTAGTCCAATATTTAATAATCAAGTTACCCAAGTGTGATGTGGAAACTTGAAGTGTAAAGCAGGAATATTTGAAGTAGGAGACATCTTGTGCCCAGAAGTTAAACTTCTGAAATTAACAATATTTGCGTTTTCGTAGATTCTGGAGGGAGATGGAGAAAATGCCATTTTAAGAATTTTAAAGTGGTAGTTATCCTTTTTTGTGGAAAGACCATATCAGACACATTTTAATGTACCAAGCAGAGCACTTTTATATGGTTTAATATATGCCAGGAGGGGATCTTTAACTATTGAGACAATAACATCTTGTGTTCAGTACAGTCTGAAAATATGGAGCCAGCAGCAAGTGGTCATATTTTTCTTACTGCATCTTAAGGAAATTCAGCATTGGCTTCAGTTGTCAGTCATAATAATGGTAAATGCTAAATATATGCTGCCTCAAACTTGAACCCTTGAGTTCTTTTGCTTGATACTGGACGTTTAGTATGATATGTTTGTTGTCCAAGGGGTTTAACTTGTAGTACACCATTTCTAATTTAGTAACAGCTAACACAGAGATTGTTTTCTTCTTTTAAAAACGGTGAACAATTTTGCCATAAAATGTACATCATTTCATTAATGGCATATTCCACCATTTCTAAAAATGCACATAGTGCAACGGCTGAACTCAAAGCTATCAGGATTTCCTTTTTTTTTAGTTATTGGTCCTGTCATAAAAATAATCTAATTTATGTTTCTCAGAACTGAATTTACCCTCTCTTCCTCATCCTTTATGGCAGAGTCGGTATATGACCTCCTCCCCAAAGAGCTCCAGCTCCAGCCGTCGTCCACCCAGACAGACCCACCCACCATGAGCCAGAAGAGTGGGGGAGAGGCGGGACCTCCCCCCTCTGCAGCCTTGGCCTCAGGTGAGGCGCCTACTCAGCCGATGAAAACCATGGGTTTGGAAATCTGGGATCAGTTTGCCCTTACCAAATTATTTCCCAAGGCAGTAGGGGAAAAGAAACAAATATGGCCTTGTATCAGTGTCTTGGGGCAACTTCACCCTTTCACCAGTTTCTTTGATGATTCATATTTCTGACTGAATGAAATCCGTATAGAGTAGTATACTATTGCAAAACTATTGCAATACTGATGGCATAACAAGGCACGGTCATATTAGATTTCACTTTGGTATCTCGGGGATTTCCCTGAGGGGGCAAGTTGTGGAAGCTGATTTTTACAATTGAAAACTCAACCTTTATTTAAAAAATATTTTAGGGTTGTCAGTTTTTAAAATATTGTGTTACAACAAAGAAATCAATTAATGAACATCTGTTTGTGTTGCTGTCTTGGTTAGTCTGGGGGCCTGTTAGCCTGTCTGACACTGTCAGTATTAGGTGACCTGTAAGGTACTTATTTAAGTTTATGTGACAAACGCGTACTTTTATAATCCTAGCAGCAGCATGGCAAGAAGGATTGTTTATAATGACTGTGTGTGCTGCTGGGGGCATGATTTTCACCCAAACTTCAATAAGAGCCTGCTGCTCTTTATCAACCCAGTTAAATTACTAAAATTGAACTGAAAGTGAAAAAAATCTATATTTAAAAATGATAAACTCAGTTAATAGCTGACTAGCCTGCACCATGCTACTTACATTGGCTATAATTTAAGAATCTGAATAGCTTCTTTTTTCAATAAAATCATACACAGTCCTCTTTTGCCTGGAAAGTTTTTATTATGAATAACTCCTCCAAGAAATGTTGTGTTTGCATTACCAGCATGCTAGCATAGTTTATTCTTTCTCATTTTACTCAATTTTTCTGCCGTACTTTTTCCCTGTGATGCTTGTGCTAATGTTTTGGGGGGTTTTGTCACTTAGCTTTTTAGGCAGTTGAGAAATGCATTTGGGTCCAACTTTAGAGATACAGCTTAAACAATCACGCATCTGGGATATCCCTTATGTCATGACATTATATTGCTGATGAGTATGTAGTGTATGGCATTTCAGTTGTGTAGCTTGTATTATTATGATATATTTTGCTTTATTTCATCAAAGCACTTTGAACAACACAGCACTTTTTAATTAACTCATCTCTGTGAAGATGTTGGTCTGTAGTTTTTGTAGGTTGATTTTTAAAATGCCCCAACAGTAAAAGTTCCCGAACCAGCCTATGTGCATTTTGTCATTCAATAGGAGGCCATCATATAAATTATTGAGGTTTCAAACTAATTGAGCGTTGCAGCTAATTTTAGTAATAATGAAGATTCTGTCTCTTTATGAAACAGTGAAGTTGCCCCTAGCAACCATTGGACTGTCATTTAAATGTCATTTAGCAAACAAAATAAATTTGGTCTGATCTTGGATCATGGTTCAGGGCAGCCGACATCAGTCACACTTGTGAATAATTATAGTTAGGAGTTTCATCTACAGAGCAAACTAACTGCTCAACAGTCATGTTGGAGAGCGCTTTTGTTAACGCTACTTTTTCACTTTCCTGTCTGACCCAGCTGGCCCTAAGCAGTGCTGATCAAGAGCATGACTACTGTAATGTCCCTCAGATCATCATTAACCAAATATACATGCATAAAAGTGTCTATACTATACTATACTATAAATAGTCAACTTCAAAAGTTACTGCTTCCTTCAGTATTTTAATTCATCCAATTTACTGATTGACAGAAGTTGAGTCTTGAATGATCAGCTCTCTTGTTGCTCATTGGCTGTCTCGTTTTTATTGCAGGAAGTTCCCTCTGAGGCAGGGAGTGTCTGCATATAAAATGGTCTGCAGTTCACTGCTCCATAGGTCAGAGGCTTGTTTATTCTGTCTCCATGGCTACGCTCAGTCCCAACCAAATCTTCCAATTGGCATGCGCAAACTACTTTTTACTACTGAATGCACATTGCACAAACTGTACTGTAACCCTGGCAAATTTAATTTGGCGCCACATTACCAGCTTGCAAATTTGGCTGTACAAGAAAGTTTGACCAGATTTTGTTATGTTTATTTCTGGCAATGTGTATGTAACAATTTGTAGCTTGCTTTTGTTTTTGTAAACAAAGCATGTCAGTTTTGTCACATTGATTTTAATTGAGAAAGGTTTTGTAGGAATCAAAACATTGTGGGACCTATAGTACCCTTCTCAACTTTAACTTCAGAATATTTTATCAATGCTTGACAGCTCTCGCATGCACAGTGAGGGCATAGGACCCACAACAGTCTTTTGAAATTAGAGTTGGGAAGAGGGGAAATCAATACAAATCATGCACAAATTCAGCTGCTTGAATGGGACTGCTAGCCTGCTCTGTGCTGAACATATGTTCTAACTTATTTATCTGTATATACTACTACAGATGCCACCTCTTCCACCTCCAGCCCCTCTGCCTCTTCCTCCGTGGCCATGGGAGTCCCATGTTCTGGTCTCTCCACTGGTTCCTCTACCTTACCCTCAGAACAACTCAAGGTTCCCCAGCATCTCCACTCCACTGGAGGGGATGGAGCTGGAGCAGAAATGCAAGGTATGGAGGGTGCTGTATCTGCCCCCAACAGAGGCAACAGTGGAGCAAACACTGCAGCAGGAGATGTAGGGTCAGGGATCGTAGTCCAGCAGCCTCAGAACACCCCATCAAAACGGAGGCCTGTATTGAGCATATCCCCACCACCTGAGGATCTATTTGACGACAGCCAGATGTCTTGCCAAGATGAGCCCACCATATCTGGTCCGACAGGTCCTGACTCTGAGCATAGTAGCAGCATGTGGGCTGATGACTCGGTTTCCAACTTCAGCTTGATTAGCTCCATCTCCTACAATGACAACACAGAGGTGCCGCGCAAGTCTAGAAAACGAACCCCTCGCCAGCGACCTGGGCCGAAGCCTGCTCCTCCAGAGGACAGCATGGATGTGTTTGATGCTGACAGCGCCAAGGCACCTCACTTTGTCCTATCACAGCTGGGCCCAGACAAGACCAGTCCTATGGCCAGGTGGGGTGACCCTTGTCCAATGCACATTCTCTCAGTTCCTCTGTCCCTCTGTAGGGATACAGTAAAGGTCCTTCAGTTGTATTTTGTCTGGGGTAAATGAATGTCTGGAAGTCATATTAATGTAATTTTTTGTTGCCCTGCAGCTCACTTGAGTCAGGGACTGCAGTGAAGGGTGGGTCATTGTCTACTCAGTTCCCCCAGAGGAGTGATGGGAAGGAGTTAAAGATCCTGGTGCAGCCAGAGACCCAGCACAGAGCTCGCTATCTGACTGAGGGCAGCCGCGGTTCTGTCAAAGACCGCACGCAGCAGGGATTCCCCACTGTAAAGGTTTGACAAAGAAGGCCACTGGCTGCTTGTTGACACGGAATAAATAATAACTTGAGTTGGAGCTGACTGAATTAGGCCAAAAATACACAGGACACAGAGTGTGAAGTAATGTGCATAAGATGGTGAACATTGGCTGAGGCACATCAGAAGCATTCACTCTAACCACCACCCGTGTGCACATATTTGTTCTGAACTAGTTAAGACATTGCAATGGGTAGCCTCTCTTATTTTGCACAGTAAACAGTTTAGTGATAAATCAGCAACAGAGCCTATTTTAAAAAGGCAAACAATTGAAAACCAGTTTATCCTACAGTCTTTTCCTATCGCAGATCAATCTGAACAAGGAAGTGACAGAATAGCATTTTACCATTGCTAATTAATAAGGCACTCAAGTACCATTGACTGCTCCATGTGGCATGCCCATGCTCAGTGGTCAACAGATAAACTGGCTGTGTTGGTTAGATTCCAATTGGCATTGTGTGTAATGTGTGTAGTACTAAACCAGACTACCTTGAAATGTATGTTTATTATTATTGAAACAATCCAGAACAATGAAATACTGCATATTCCAAAAATAAGCTGTCAGTTATGATATTAGTTAGGAACTAGTTACATTCACTCACCCATTCACACACACACAGTCTCTCACTTTGGAGCTCAATTTGCCATTCATAAGACCCTTTTCTTTATCCATTTCTGCTTGTTTTCCAATACCTTCCTTATTTCCAAACTACAGGCCGGGACAAGGGTCAGAATGTTTGTGCGTTAATTGTGCATTAAAAAAATAGTGCCATTAAAATTAATTTGCGTTAACTTTGACAGCCCTAACTTATATATGCATTGTCCATGCACAATCAAGCTTTTTTCAACGTACATGGTTTTTGAGTGCACAAGTTGGTTAGCATGGATGCCTTAGTAAAGATGCATTGTTCTGCCTCATTTCAAAATTACTCCATGATGAATGTGCTTTGGGCTCAAAACATTACTTTTTTAAATAGTGTCCTGTTTTCTATTCAAACTATTTACACATGATTTCTTTTTTGTCCCCAGTTGGAGGGTGTGAGTGAATCAGTTGTGCTGCAGGTGTTTGTTGCCAATGATGCAGGTAGAGTGAAGCCTCATGGTTTCTACCAGGCATGCAGGGTGACAGGACGCAACACTACTGCTTGCAAGGAAGTGGACATAGAGGGCACTACTGTTATTGAGATCCCTCTGGAGCCCAGCAGTGACATGACACTGGCGTAAGTCGTTTTTTTTCTGGAAAATTCAACATTAGTTAATACACTGTTGATGTTTAAGAGGACTTAAAACATCTTTTGATATGTCTACAGGGTGGACTGTGTAGGAATTTTGAAGCTGCGCAATGCAGATGTGGAGGCCCGTATTGGTGTGGCAGGATCCAAGAAGAAGAGCACCCGTGCCAGGCTGGCTTTTAGAGTTAACATCCCCCAATCTGATGGATCAGTTCTCACGCTACAGGTCCCCTCATCACCCATCCTCTGCAGTGAGTAGCATAGGCACAGCATTAAACTAAAAAATAAATCACTCTAAAGCTACAAATCTAATAGCCACCACCAGACTTCATGGTGAGCAGATAGTGTGTTTGTGTGATGTGTGATGTTTGACTTTCAACAAACATAGCATTTAGTATGATGGCCATAGACCTCTCATTTGGTCATCTGACCACAGAACCTTCTTTCTTTTTCTCTGAGTCCTCCCCATGCCTTTAGGCAAACACTAGCCCAGAGTTTTCTTTAATTGCTCTATCATTCTCCAGCCCAGCCGGCAGGAGTGCCAGAGATCCTGAAGAAGAGTCTTCACAGCTGCTCAGTGAGAGGAGGAGATGACGTTTTTATCATTGGAAAGAACTTCCTCAAAGGAACCAAAGTTATTTTTCAGGAGAACATTGCAGGTACTGTAGCCAGCTTGTCGGTGTTTTCTTCAGTTGTATCTTAATTTCATTAGGGTAGACATGGTTTCTGCATGTAAACCTCTGCTGGACAGTGAAAATATTTTTGTTGTTTCATTTGTAGATGATAATTCCTGGCAAGCTGAAGCAAAGATTGACATGGATCTTTTCCATCAGGTGAATGCAACCAAACATGTATATTCCTTGAATGTCTTCAATAAAGGAAGCTACTGCTAGAGCAACCTGTCTGCTTTCATTGACCATATTGTTTATAAATTCTAATAATTAATTACCCCTTTTGGATCTCTACTCCTCTCCAGAACCATTTGATAGTGACAGTCCCTTCATTCCACAACCAGTCAATCACTTCTCCCGTTTCTGTGGGAATCTTTGTGATGACCAATGCTGGTAGATCACATGATGCCCAGCCCTTCACCTACACTCCAGACTCAGGTACAGTCTATGTTTCTATCAGTTTATCCCTTTTTTGCCCATACAAGGATATACTTTATGGAATTTGAGGCCTTTTATACACTATTTCACAAGAGGTGTAGATTGGGCTTCATGATTGTTTGTATGGTAATCCCACCTTGAAGATACTTCAACCATATTATAATAGTAGGAAAAAATGTTATCTGCATTGACTGTATAAATCAAAACTTTTTTTAGTTACAGCAGATGCATTTAAGTAAAAATCATCAGTACTGTGGAAATGCCAGAATTCATCAGTAACTCACAGATATTTAAATTACAATACACTATTATAGGTTAATAAATTGTGAATCTCAGGGTATAGACTTCAAGAAGGTGCATAGTCCTCTCATATAATTAAACTATCCTGTGTTTCCACTCTTACCGTCAGCTGATAACTCGAACATCCGGACAGTAAAAACAGAGGGACCATCCCTGGTCAAGACGTGTATATTTGATGGTCAGATCAAATCTATGTCCTCTGAGCAAACTGACTGCTCTGGTCAGCCTTCCAAACGGCAAGAGGACACACCAATGGAAGTGTCTAGCAATCCTGCATCCACAGATATCTTCAAGGTAAGATTTCATTGATTCTCAAGACAGAAGAAAATAAAATATCTGGTTTATATTGTGGTTGATAACTGTTTATCTTCTCTTTCCTAAGCCATCCCCCGATCCACTTGTGTCAGTGCAGCAGACCCTGGAGCTCAGCTCTAGTCCTCATCCAGGTGGAGAGTCCTTTCAGAGTCCAATGCCCCTACAACCTGAGGATGTGGAGCTTCCCCAGGCGCCCCCTGTCTTTCCTAGCCTAGAGTCTCTTGGCACCATACAAAAGCAAGACATTGCCCCTGCAGCCTCCTTCCCAGTGTCAGGAGATCCCACAATCCCCCCTGTAACACCAGAAGTCCCTCAGCAATTCCTCAGAGACCCTCAGGAGAGCTTGCCTCCTGAAGGCTCCAACAATACTGGTGAGGTTGTAGTCGTAGCCATGCCTCAAATAGCAGCTTCCTCTCAGCCCCAGCCACAACAGTCACAGGTTCCCCTATTCCCCCAGGAAGGGGTGGCCCAGCTGGAGAGGGCAGTAAGGGAGCTACAGGCTGGAAGTAACACCACACTCCAACAGGTTTTGGAGGCAGCTGTAGCCCAGCAGCAGCTAAACTCTGTGCTGTACAGCCCCACACCCTCTGCAGAATCCCTTCAGCAGCATGTCCAGGAGAACATGAACAGCCTTAGATTGGGAACCACAGAACAGCAACACATACAACAACAACAACAACAACAGCAACAGCAGCAGCAACAACAACAAATACAGCAACAGTTTCAACAGCATCAACAACTGCAACAACAGCAGCAGCAAATCCTTGGTAACCTTCAGCAACAACAGCAGCAACACCTGCAGCAGCAACAGCAGCAAGTCATTGGAAACATGCAGATTCAACAACAGCTTATACTGCAGCCGCAAGACCAACAGCAACTGCAGCAACAGCAAATCATGGAGAATATTCAACAGCAACAGTTGCAACAAAATCAGCAACAGCAAGTCCTTAACAACATCCAACTTCAGGATCAGCAACAAAATCAGATACTTAGCAATTTACAACAGCATCAATTACAACAGCAGCAGCAACAACAGCAGCAAAATCAGTCATTGAGCAATCTACAGCAACAACAACAGTTGCAAGAACAGCAGGTGCTGGAGAACTTACAGCAACACCTTCAGGCTGAGTTGCTCCAGCCGCAGATCCACACCTCCCCACAAGTACAGCAGCCAGTCTCCCTCCTTCAACAGGCTGGAGAGCTGCTCACCATCCAGACCAGCTTCCCAACACAGCCTCCATCCCACACCTCTCCCCCACAGCAGCTCTTTCAGTCCCCCAGGCCTCTTGCAGAGACCCAGGGCTCCCAACAGCAGGTCCAGGCTGCCCTGCTTCAAAATACACTGACTGTTCTGAATAGTGGTGGTCTTAACTCAGAGCAGCAATCCACAGGGTCAGCCCTATACCTGTCCCCAAACACTCAGCCCCAACAACAGCAACAGTTGGCATTCATCTCCTCCATGGAGACGTCTACCAGCCAGCCCCAGTCTGTTGCAATGTTTCAGAATCAACCCCAAGCTCAGCTTTCACAAATGCAGCAACAGAGCACTCCCATGGAGCAGCAACAGTCTCCACAGCAAAACCAAGAACAGCCACCACAGCTTCCAATGGGCCAGCAGGGCTCCTTGTTCCAAAGTATCCCAAACCACTCCCAGACGAACACTGTCCCCCAGAGCCAGCTCTCTCAACAGCAGCAGGCAGGTCTGCTCCTCTGCACCACAGATCTTAACCCCCAAGCTATTCCCCCAACTATCCTATTCAGCACCCAGACTCAAGGCCCTTCCCCTATGGGCAGCATTAGTGTTGGAATTCCTCAGCCAGACCCAGCAGAGCCCATGTCTTTCCAAGACCAGTGCTCCTCAGGCAACAACTCGACATCCACTGAGAGCCAACCACAGAGCCTGTTCCAGGAACAGCAGCCAATGCAAGTGGGCCCAAGTTCCACTCGCGTCCAGAGCAGTCAACCTGTAGAGCTGTTCTTGCCACAGACGTCTCTGTCCAGCCTCCAGAGTACTATTGGCTCACAGGAGTTGAGCAACCAGGCTCCAGCCCCTGGCACGACCATCTTTGTGGTACAGGGAGGTGTGGGTGTGGTAGCCAGCCCTGGCCAGCAGCCCCCAGATCAGCTTTTCCAGACAACTGTGGGTGGAAATGTGGCTCCAGGACAAGCCAACCTGTTTGTGTTTGGCATCCAGAATGGTAAGATGATTTGGTCTTCTCCCCCTCTTAAGTACAGTGAGCATGAGTTCAGTATCTGTGTTGAATTTTTGTTTCCCCAAAGTATTTTTCCAAAGACTCGTTCCAATTCTACAATTATATAAATTACTTACTGTGTGATTACAGTGATTATTTCCATTTCTCTTCCTCGCAGACTCAACCCAGCTGCTCAATTCCTCTGGATCCACCCTGCCAGCCCAGAGCCAGGCCCAGAACTCCAGTCACATGCAGCCTCTCTTGGACCAGCCCATGGCCCAGGCTGCATCCTCAATGCCAGCTGCCATGCACAGCAGCTTACAGAACACCCTTCAGGCACAAATGCAGTCCAGTTTAGAGAACGCCATGCAGACCAGCCTACAGAATACAATGCAGACAAACACACAAACGGCTCTGCAGTCCAGTTTACAGGCAACCATAGAAACAAGCCTGCCAACTCCAATGCAGACCAATCTACAGACACAGATACAGAGCAGCTTACAGAATACATTGCAGTCATCAATATCTGCATCGTCCAACATGGATAAAATTGAGGACCTACTGGAAAGCCTACAGAAGCAGTGATAAATGTTTGGACCATGTGGGCACTAAGGAGAGTGCGTGATATGTAGCTGAGAGTTATACATCCTTGCGTCAACAAACAGACTGGGGGTGTGGTGTTTTGTGTCAATGCCATAAAACTTTTAAAAACTTAAAAATTGAATGCCCCTTTTACCTAAAACCCAAATTATGAGCTCATGTAACTCCTTGTTTTTATGAAATATTTATCATAAATTATAGCCTTCGTACATCCATTGTCCTTGAATTGATGAATCCGCCTTTTGTTATTACCCCTCTTGCAGGATCAGAGAGGTCTGTAATAACTGCTTTATCCACCATTCTCAAAAATGCAGTGTTTAGTTTTCAAGACCGTTTTAATAATGTGAGCCTAAGAGATGGGAAAGCCTACCAGGTTTGGTGGGAAAACTGGAAAGGGATAAAGTATGTCTGTGATGGGAAAATTAATGTGAGATGAGCAGGCAGAATGGTTAAAACAGCCAGCCATATATTGAAAATCAGATTGCACATTGAGTGTCGGACATAGGCTGAATCTCATTTTTTGAATGTGTAAACTCCACACCTTGGCTTTATTCTGAGAGGCAAAGGCTGTAAGACGAGTTTTGTTTAGTTTTTTTCAAGCAGCTGAAAATGGGTTAAGAACACAAACATAATAAATACAGGGATGGAATATTGTCACAACCTTTTTCCAATGGAGAGTACAGTAATTTTTGCAATTAATCAAACCTTGTGTTTGCGTATGTCAACAATTTGACTGAAATCTACTCTTATGAGTAAAGACTGATAAATTATGTACATTTGTAGAACGTTTTACCTCCATCCATATTGACTAGCATGGCAGGAGTCCACACCTGAATTGATCAGGAGGGCAGTTGAAAATGAATAAAGTCCACTCTTTGGAAAAGATTATATGGACTCACTTGTCAAAATGGGGCATGAATACAGTCAGGCATTGTAGTGGATTCCCCCAAGTGCAGAAAGAAGAGGAAAATATTAAACACTCGCAAATGGGATTCAACCTGGTGAATAATGTGACTTGGCCTTTTGTTTTGGCATCTCCCAGTGTTTTCATGTGTTCAGGCCTCATCACTGGGTTTGCAGAAGCTTTCTCGATGAACTTTTTAGAAGCATTCAACTATGTAGTGTGTGTACCTTTTTTTTTTGTGTTTGTTTTTGAAGAAGTTGGTAACCTTTACCAACTTAATGTGGATAGAAAGAAACTTTCCACTAGTGAAAACGGAGTGTTGTGTGGTTTTATAAACATTTTATCTCAAGCACTTTATAACCTCTTTTGTGTAACCAGCTAATCCTTATATCCGTCCACAGCTCTCTACTGACCCAGCTGAATTTGTACTCAGAACCATCCATTTAAAAAAGAAAGAAAAAAAACCCAGAAAGCAGAGCAGTTGTCTTTGTAAAGGTAAATACATCATAACCGAGCATTTTTACATTTTCTCATGTCAGAATATTTTTGAGGTGTAGGACAACTTTGTATAGAATGTCTGCTCACTCTTGAATCCCTCTTTGTATTCAGTCTCAGTGGTCCAGTCAAGTCTGTCAAAAAGAACAGCCATTCCCACAAAAGCATTGTCATTTTTCAGTGTTGGAGTGGTAAGTAGGCCTTTGTGTTTTACACATTGACAACACTTATAATACTGATTAGTTTGTGCATTTAAATGAAGGATTTGCATCATATTTGCTATTTGTACTATTTTACTGTTTCAATCTGTCACTTGAGACTGTTTTACCTTGTGTTGTGTTAGATATTTAAGTTTTTGTCTCAGTGTTGGTACCATGTGCAGCCTGGCACCGTGTGAAGTTGGCATCCAGTAGCCGTCCCTTGTGTTGTGAACAGGGGAGCTCACTGGTAAATGAAATCTCTGTTACATAGAGGCCGCCATTTTGATTCTATCTATGGTGCTATGTGCAGGAGTGATGGGCACTTCTGATGTGATGTTAGTACATAACAGTTTATACTTATATCAATAGCACTGACGTTAATTAAGTTTTTAAGCCGTTTTGGAGAGTTGAGTGTAGAGAGCTGGCTGTTGTTGTGGGGTCAGACTGGAGTGCACCCAGGCATACCAAAGCTCTTGTTGTGAATCGCCGTCATCTTGTCTCATACTTGTCCCTGAGATGCCCTCACAATGTTTACTCATTTATACTTGCTCATTTTTAAATTATGCAGCTCTTACATGGATAGCAATTCAGCATGTTGTTTTGTTCAAGATTTATAAAAGATGTGTAGGTACTTCATGGATCAGTTAATCTCCCATCGACATTTCCACCAATTTGATACTTTACATTTCTCATGACATTGCTTCTTTCCTTTTTTTTGACGCAAAATAATACTGCTGTACTTTCCATATCTACAACAGTAGCCAATTTGGCGTTATCAAAAAGCCAACTTTTGAGAACTATTCAGATGTTATGAATAGCATTGCTCACATGTGCATTTGTTTACATTTTCATAGTCACACTATTTTGTCCTGCAGCTGTTAGTGATCCATTTTAAAGTAACTTATCTTTTTTAGAATTTTGTATCCATGTATCAAAAAGTGTAGAGTATTTTTGTAAAACTAAACTTTTTTTGGTTTATGCTCATAGCACAGAATATCATTGCTGGTATGTTTTCCTGAAAATTAAGCGCAGGTGTATTGTTAAGCGTATGACTGAAATTAGAAATGTAATTAAGTGGACATCAAGCAAATATGTTTAAAAAAAGAAAACTTAGTTCTACTGTTTTAACAATTGATTTACCTAACTTGTATCACATAATACATGGGCTAGGTTTCTGATGTTTCTTATTTTTTTGTTTTACCTTTTTATGTCATGCATCTCAAATGGCACTTTGACTCATCCATTAACTGTAGATCAGGTTAAAGCGCAGTAGTGACGTTTCCAAGCATTCCATTCCTCTTGGGTAGGGGAGTTAAGAGCACATAATGTTGCGGAAGAAGTGCGGAACAGTAATGCCTCTTAAAGCCATACCAACACATACCAACACACAAAGCCAACCTGTGACTTCAGTTTCATGAATGTAATTTTTACCTCATGGTGTGGACATAGAGCTTGCTCTACATCTAACATCGGACCAATTATACAGTTTTAGAGAACATATATTTTGAGGCATAAGAGGATGGGTGGAGTGGCACCAACTGTCATTTGTGTCACTGTACATTCGTCAGATTGTTTTGTCTTGGATTGTGGTGTAATTTCATGTTTTGTTTTGTTTTGTTTTTTACGTCCAGTCGTTTTCATTTTTGGGCAATCCAGGATGCTCAGTCTGACTCTTCAAATAGCCACTTCCACCGTATAAAAACAAACAAACACGTGAAACATTGATTTAATGGTGGCAAAGATAGCACACAAATCTTTACACAATATCGGTTTTGTCCTTCAGTCATGTAAATGAATATCCGTGTATATTTAAATGTGAAATATACTGCAGGGGTATCTTGAATATCAATTGTGATGCTTTCAACAGAACTTTGTGTGCCTTGATAACTTTACCGTTACTCTGCTGTGTTTACTTGTGTCCCTTTTTGTGTGCTATTTGGCCCCTTGTCCTTTTTATTCTCTAGGACTGTTTAAAATCAGGACACTTTTCATCGATGAAAATTTATTTCTAAACACGAGCATAACCACAGCCCATACTTGTATATTTTACTGTTAACATTTTCTTTTTAGAAATCCATTGCAAGATATCAGAGTTATTACTCTCAACATAATATTGTGCAGCTTCATCAGTGAATTGTCAACTTGTTTATTTTCTGTTGAAAGTTTTTTTTTTTTTTTTTTTTCATGCCTCATGAGATTTGTACATGTGAGGTAAAAGGGACGAAACAGTGGAGATTGTTTTATGGAAAGCTTTCTTGTGTTGATGTGCTTGTCAACATTACTATTGTTGCTGTGAAATGCTTGATCAAAAGAAGCAACCATGATAAATTTACTGTTAATTGCCAATAGTGTGAGCGGTATCTTGTGTGTAATCAGTTTGCTCACTTTTCCTAGTTCGCTTTCTATTTCACATTCTCCGACAGTTCTGTTGTATCCGTTCTGTGTAGCTTGAGCTTTAGTATCTAGCCTTACGACCCTGTAGTAGGGATTAAGGTCAACCCCAGTGTGTTATCATACATCTGAACTATTATTAACATGTACTTTGCCTTGATCTGGACATTTGTATACTCTTCAGTTTATATCTGTAATCCTGCTGCTACATTAAATGAATTAATAAAAATACAAATGTCTTGGTTTAGTTCTTTTTTTACTCCCTTTAGTTAAGAAAAGTTTAAGTGCAAAAGTTTTACAGGCATTTCATATTAATTCTAATGTAAGTTTAACATGTCACTCATACACAATGTTGTATTAATAGACTGTAGTTATAATAAAAAATATGAGCTCAGGTGTTTTATATTGGCACAAGTATGTTCAAAAGCAGTCACAGTTTACTAAGTCTTCGTTGTAGAACCTGTTGAAAGAAGGGTAGTGGATCCTCGGAGTCAAAACCAATATCAAACTCAGGTTTTTTCCTTAGAGCAAGGGTAGCAACCACTATGACCACCATAGCAGTCAGGCCCCATATGTGATACTGGCTTCCTGTATCAGGGTCCACGTAATAAAACGAGTGCAAGGGTATCATCATCCCAGCAGCACCATGAGTAGCAAAGTGGTCCTTTTCACTAGCGAAGAAGTCCAGGGGGACGGTGAACACGGCACTGACCTCAGCTGGATTTGGCCTGGGACAAAATGACTCCTCTATGAAGCCAACCACTGGGGTCACCAAAAGACCTCTCTGTTAATAAAAGAGATGGGAGAAGGGATAACTTGAGATAGAGATGGACCGAAAATAGCTGGTGTCCAGGAGGGGACTATTAATTTACCTTGTTGATAATAGGGAACAGTGTACAGACCACCTGGACATGGTCAGGTGGTAAACCTATCTCCTCCTCTGCCTCTCTCAGGGCAGTTTCCACATCATCTCTGTCACTGGGGTCTCTCTTCCCGCCCGGGAAACACACTTCACCAGCATTGCTCCTCAGCTGCAGACATACATAAGTTTATCAAAAGCTGACGAATAACAGACTTCTGTTATCCTTCCTGTAAATAACATTAGCACAGGTTACCTCCTTGGACCGCAGGGTCATCAGGGTGTACAGCTCTCCATCCTTCACTAAAAGTGGGACCAGCACTGAGGCTTTAGGCATCGCAGGCAGATAGGAGAAATTGTCTCCAATGTCAAACTGCTTTAAAACTGATATTGTATCCTCTTTAATGGGCATGATGGCAGCTCGGTTTCAATTCAAATTAGGAAAAATGAAGAGCAGGTATAAAACATTCGTATACGAAATATGTAAAGTAGCAATCCAAACAAACTGGAAGCAGCAGGTTGGTATATTATACTGTACTATAAGTGAAACATACTAGTGTCACACACGGTAATTGTGAGGTTTCGGTGAAGGTGACCTTACGTCGTTACGTCACACCGTGCAATGACAGGCTAACGTTAGCATTAAAGCTAACCCTACAGTAAATGGCGAGTTAACTGTGAAAACAAAAAAGTCATTCTCGTTAATGCTTTTCAGTTAAAGCTGTCATATCCTCTTTATGCACAAAGGGGTAGATTAGTCCATGTTAACGACGCCCTGGCGCACAGGTTCATGTAAACAGTAGGCGACGAGCTTCCGCGTTCAAGCTCTGTCGGATGAATGGCTTAGATCCGCCCGACAGTTTTTTGTTTTTTTTTGTACTGAAAATTTCAGATTGGTCCCAAAAGCAACATAATGCAATTAAATGCATTGACAAAATTACATCATATCGGTTAAGTGTGAGTTTAATGTAATTGAAGAACGGATTTGGTTGACGTGAGGAGCCCAGCTTAATTTTTAGTCACATTCTTGCTTGTATATGCTAAATAGGATGTATCAAAGCTTTTAGAAAAATTTCAGCGTCCCAGTAAAATTGCCACTTGGTCACGTAAACAATGGATGCATTAAGGCGAATGTGAACGCTATTTTATAAATTGAATTGTCGTAATTACGATAATTCCGATATGACTTGAACGTAACAGCCCGTGAGTACATCAACAAGCCATTTAACTATTAGTGCAGTGTAGGGGAGATTTCATGGCTATTCTACATTACTTATCCAAATGAATGGATAAATAAGTTAGTTAGTAAATAAATAAATTAATAAGAGCATCACAAAGGGTAATGCAAATATCACACGAAAGGAGAGGACTATTTTTCTAGAATATAAAAAGTAGAGAAATTACTTTTAAAATGTGATGGTAATGCTTCTATCTCTTCTGTGAGAACTGAAAAAGTGCAATAGGGGATTAAAAAAACAGGAATCAAGGTTTTAACAGGATTTGTATTGCTGTAAACAGGTCCTTGATGAAAACGTCACATGAAATAAATCATACAGTACATTCCAAGTCAGTCATTTTATAGCATAATGAGAGGTTATTTCAACATTTCATAAGTCAAAACATAAACATATACTGTAGAAATTGAGGGCTACTTATATTTGACTGACAGCTCACTGAACATAAAGCAGTAGCCTGAGACGTGATTTAATGGGCAAATAAATGTCATTCACTTTCTATCTCCAAGATAAAACTGCAGTTAACATTTAAAGCCTATACACATAAGTGAATAAATAAATTAAATTGAACAACCAAAATATCAATAATATACATAATAATAATCCCATTTATTTAATATGGGTGAAAAGAAATATTCCTCGAGGTTATTTACAACCCACAAGTCACATGTTGTGGATTCTTGTGTAGAAAAATAAAGATTCAAAACACAGCAAAGCTAGGGAAGGTCATCACAGTGGTCCTAGTCGTCATTGATTTCAGTCATCATCTCTGCAGCGCTGCAGTTCACACTTTGTACTTCTCCTTGGCTTGATCGTTCAGTATGCAGATGTGCTGTGAAATAATTACAAACAAACCAAAGGGCAGTTATATTTCATGTTTTTAAAGCACTTCATACAGCCACAACATATCTGAGAAGTTATATAATTACACATGATCTTTTTTTCAAGTCCCCATAATCATGTTAAAAAATAATAGAAGTTCAACAACATAAGAAGGATTTAGTATTTCTCCATCAAAATAGACCTTTTTTCATGGCATAGTGTCATTGTAGGAACAATCACAGGTGTCGCTAATAACATTAATGATGGCTCTGCCATATTCAGGTATAGCCATGAGAGTGTGAGAGTGAGCCAGCATGCACAACACCAGGACCCTGAAACCAAAGCAGGTGAATGCAATTCAGCCATCATTAAGTTGATTATTTACACCTTTTTCCATTTCGACACAACAAAATGTCTTCTGTTTAAAAAAAAAGGGGAAAAAAACTTATTATAAATGGGCAATTATAAATGCCTAATATATTCTTGCCAGTGTGAAGATGGCTTTGAGCAGCATTTTCATGTAGGGAGATTAAATGTATTGAATATATGATGTAAAAAAAAAAAATGTGCTGATGAACTGACAGTGGCATTCCCTTTTTTGATTCATTCATATTCATACAAAAATGTGAAGTCCATTGATATTTTGTATATAAAGTCATGAGAATCAGTATAGTACGTATTGTGTACAGTTGGTGGTGATATAGAATTGGGACATAGCAATTCTGGATCATCAATACTTCTGGATTAATTAAATTCTATAAACTCACGCTGAGATCTCTGAAGTACTCATTGTAGTCCAAAGCGTAGCCCACCAGAAAGGAATCCGGCACCTCAAACCCAATGTCTGAGATAAAAATAAAGACAGTACCAATGTGAGTCATATACAGTACAGTAAACACAGTGGAAGTAAAACTGTTAAAGTGATCTGAAATTAGATCCGGAAACATTAACTTAAGAAGAGGCTCTTTAGTGAACTGATGCTCTTTTACTGTCTGTATGAGGATATACTTAAAATGGTAGTGCTGTATAGCGGAAAGTCAAAACGCTTACAGTAACAGCTGTTCTTCAGGGACAATCTTAAAGAGATTATCCAACTCGAACCTAAAAGCATTACATAATCACAGACAGTGTGACCTTGTGGCTATCATGCAAGCTTTAGTGCAGAAGTGCCAGGCTCGGCTACATTTGGAGTAGATTTTCCAGAAATTAATGTTAATCCTGTGCAGAAAACATAGCTGTATTGAATAACACTTCACCACCCTTTCAAAGCCCCAGACACACGTAAGTGCCCAAGTGAGGAATAACATACACTAATGCATTACATAAAGTACACAAGTGATGTAAGTTGTTACGATGAGTAAAGAAGTACTCACAGTCTGGTCTGTACCCTGAACTCCTTGGGGTCCTCTTCACCAAAAGACTTGGAAAAACAAAAACAGAAAACAGGATATCATATAAAAAATGCCTCAAAAGAGAACATGTGAAGGAGAAAGAATTGTCACCTTGACCTTTTTCAGCACAGGTTTTTATTCCTGACAGATGGCATTGATTGCATTTGTACACCTGCACAACACCTTGGCCAAACAAATGCTGTTCACTGTTCAAGATCAACTGCTTTGTGTGGAGCTTATTTTAGATGCAAGTGGTGACCAATTACTGGAAAAACCCACTGTCTTCATAGGTCAGTTCACCCAAATTACAAAAGAACATTTGTATGTTTTCCCTATGGCCCGTATTTTTTCAAATATCTACCTCTGATCTCTCAAAACCTCAATACAAATGACATGTCTGCTGCCAACTCAAAATACATACAGTACTGTGCAAAGGTTTGAGGCACTTGGAGGTTACAGTTCTTACACATATTGAAATACAATCAGGGAGTAGTATGATCAGTCCTGAGTTTATTCCGCAGCATGACAATGAGCCCAAATATAGAGCCAGAGTCATAAAAGAACAATCTTCAGCAACAAGAAGAACAAGGAGTCCTGCAAGAGATGGTATGGCCCCCATAGAGCCCTGATGTCAACATCATCCAGTCAATCTGGGATTACATGAAGAGACAAAAGCAACTGAGACGTCTTTTCCAAGATGCTTGTAACAACCATTACAATTTCCCAAGCCGTCTTCAGATATCTTATTTTGTCCAACCACAAGAGTCCAAAACACAAGAGTACGCTGTTTTCTTCAATGTTAAAGTCCAACTGAAACCACATTAAAACATTAACATTGTTTTAAATGAATTGCTCTGCCTATGATTGAACCCCACGTTTTCACTTTATGCAAGATTTGATTTGCTATATTTGAAATAAGGACTTCAGCTACATAAGCGGATGATGGAAAGTTATTTCACTTAAGTAATACAAAACTAGGAACCGCCATTATGAAATAAAATAATTTAAAAGTAGGAGTGGTAGGAAGCGCCTTTGTAGCTGAGTGGTTAACGCGCATGCCACACAAAGTTTTCTGTTGTTGATTGATTAGTTGCAGCTTATTGTGAACATGTGCACATGCAGGCATCAGAGGAAACATATTGCTTCATCACATTTCCTGTTTCAACCAGCCGTCTAGAGTACATCAGCGAAACGGCCTTTTCTTTCACAGTGCAGTTAATAGTACGGCAGATTAACTCTTAAGCTGCTCCCTCCCTCTGTCACATTACATCTCTAATACAGTCCTAAACTAAGAGTGTCCATTAGCTAAGATCACTGCTACATGCACTCTCTCTGAGAACATACCAGCCAGTGGTACCTTACCTTACAACTTTAACCATCTTGGGATTACATTCACTCAGCAGGGAAAGTAGCGTCTGCATCGTCCTTCCTGTCTCCACAATATCCTTTTTACAATGTAGGATATAAGAAGTGGTTACATTAAAGTGGAGGCATTAACAGAAAACAACAATATATGACATTAATACAAGACAGATGTCCCTGTTTTAAATCGAGAAATGTAATTATAAAAGACAAATAAATACTGGCACACACTCATCCAATATCACCATGTACACCAATACAGAACCAACATGAAATCATATCAATGGGAATAAGGACTGAAGTGTTCAGCTGGCTGGATTAGTCCAAAAAGTGACATTCCCATCTCATTATTTTACCCTACAGTTAAATTGAGAAGACTTGCAACGGTTTTGTTTACATCACCCACCCTTAATACAGAATAAAAAATAAGTCTTACCTCAACAATCAAAACATTCTGCAGAAAATAAAATGAAAGAACAGTTGATTAAGTATACATTTATAAAAAAAATCTGTGTAGTTTAAGTATTTCTTCCATTCCAACATCAGAGGACCAACCTTGCCTGAGAGATTGGACAGCTCATCCCCTCCGATGACTTTGACATTGTCTGTTGACTTGTCATTCTACAGAGAGGAGACATCATACATCATACAGGTGTGTTTACGGTTGCAGAGTTGGATTAACCTCATTTCGTCTGCTCTGTCTGAGTCATAAGAAAAAGCTGCACCACAAATCTACCTTTAATGTTTAAAATGTCAAATCTGCAGTGTGAAGTCAATTTCTAAATTTAATGTGATTGTTTTCATTTGTATTTGGAGCCAAGCCCATATCGCACACCTAACATCAGCACAAGTGATTCCTGGAAATGAAATGAGAAATTCAGCTTACACAGTAGCTCTTCACTCTAATGAAATCCACTGTCAGCGGGACTGATTTATCACTGTTCTGGTTTAGCGCCTTGATGTAGTCCAGGAGGTCTGCAAAGAACTTGTAGCCCCCTTTCAGCACGCACAGAGCTACGATGTGGTGTCCCCCCATATCCCGGATGATGTCGCGGGCCAAACGTTCTGTCCTGCACCAGAGAGGGAAGATAAACAATTGGATGAGGACAGGGAAGGGGAACATATTCATACTGAATTACAATGCAGTGTTGAATGCAGTTTGTGTTGGCAGGGAGGAGATCCTTATCACGATATTGCACTTAGACATAATTGCTTACCATGCATTTCTCTGGACTGCAACAGAGATTTAACACCCCCCCCCCCCCCCCCCCCCCCCAATCACTGAATGGCTTTCCCCTATCTTTTCTATCTGACTTGGTAAAGACATGTGGGCCTGCTAGGTCACTTCGATTCTCTGACCCAAACCTGATTGTTCCTGAGATCAGAACTAAAGGCACGGAGAGTCAGACATTAATAAGTTCCCCCAAACTGACAGTTTTGGGAGAACAGTCTTCCTGAAGCTCTATATCTCTTGACACAAATGAAACCTTGAGACACATATTTTTACTATTGCTTTCCCCTGAAGTGTTGTTTTATGTTTTATCTCCTGCAGTCCTTTTTCCCTGTTGTATCATATATTGCTATGACTATCAGCTTTTATGTGGAGCACTTTGTGCTGTATTTTATGCATCAATTGTGCAATATAAATAAAGATTACTATTACTGTAATCCTAGCATCAGCCAGTGTGAATGTGTGCGTCAGAGATAGTAAAAACAGGAAGAGCCAGACAGTAAATGTGTCAGATGACTTGACAGAATTATGAGAGGGTATAATTTCCAGGCTACTGTTGATTGGTCTACCTGTCCATGATAAGTCCATGGGGGATGATCACCTTTTCCAGATCGTTCTCATAATGCCTGGGGACACAGAAAAGGTCCAGCTCGTGGCCTTTCTCATCATCGGCGATCTGCAACAAGAAGAAGACATCCATTCAACTCTGCGCAAAAGCGGTTGGCACTGACAGATAACGTGCGCCAAGGATGCGTTTAAATAAAAGGGAAGCTTCCGCTTGCCCCTGGCAACACTGAAGCCTCTCGACCACCTGTTTATCCCCACATGACTGAGGAGATTTGGGGATAAATGGACATCAAACGCTGATGCGGCATGAGCATACACACTGATCAGAAAAGACGCGTGCCACCTGCTGTCTGTCCGAACAGGCCTAATTACAGTAAGCGGCGCACAACCACACCCTGATAAGTGGAACACTTAACTTAGTGGACACTAAACAAATCCCCCGACATGCCCGCAGCAAACAGTCCCAGATCACAACCTCACCTCCAGATATGAAGCCATGCTACCGGCGGGTCGTCCGTTAAGTATCAGTGAAATATCAGAGGAGTCATGCTCAGGTCCTTGGACAGGAGGAGAGGAGAGGAGGAGGAGTGTGTTGCCTAGAGGGTGCACAGACTGCTCTTCTCTCACCGACTGCTGCTCACCGAGCAGCACAGCGATGCTCCTCTGGCGGGGTTTAAGCCGTTTACGTCAGAATCCTGTTTACCGACCCAATAATCTGATTTGTCCGACACAACCTGAGTTTAAAATGCGCTATGCTGGTTACTACTACCAGCCCACTACTGCGTATTTTGGTAACGGGGGCAGCGAGGTACTGTTGAGGTTTTTTTTGGACAAGCTGCAGATGACGCAGTTTTAAAAATACAGCGGATTGCAGTTACGCCTCCTCTCAGTAACACTACACTGCTGTCATACTGCTCTATAGTGAGTTTATGACTGCACTCAAAGATTTCTTGTTACACTTATAGCCTATCCAGGAATTTCTCCTCACCATTACTTTTAATTGAACAGCAGCACCAGTTAACTGTTTGGACACACTTGCTCATTGAAGTGAATGGAGAGGTGTGTCCAAACTTGACTGCTTCTGTACATGTTCATCATTTTATATGATTCACATTTACATGATTTAATTTGATTTGGTGTCATTGTGGTATATTAGTAATGCTCCATTCGTTGTGTTTAATATTACACTCCAATTTGCTATAGTCTAAAGCTTACCTCAAGGTCCACATTTTAGCTATCCAGGAACTTTTACTCATATCGCATGATCTTCTTCAGCAGATGGAGGCTGCCCACTTATGAAAACGTAGACACTCATATAGGGGTTTTTTTCTGACCCTTTTAAAATATTGGTTTTCAAGTCTGTCTTAAAACAAACAATGTCCAAATGAACATTGGTGTTTTTCTTGCTGTAATCATTCCTCACTTTCTAAGTGATGTGGGACAAAAATTCAATCCTCTTCCTGTGCAAAAAAAATATTCATAAGGTTTTTTTTAAAGCTAATATTAGGCTTCAGCCATCCAAATAACTAAATTAAGTCAATATCTTTCTAATTTAAGGTGTTTTTAGTGCCAAATTCCATCTTTTTGTTACCATCCTTCCACACACAGCTTAACAGGAAAATACTATTGAGACACAAAAACAAATCTTTTACTAAAAAAGACCAAATGTGGAAGATATTAGACTAACTCAGGCAGCTGAACCCTCATTATCTCCAGTTAAGACCTTTTTCCCTCATCATGCCATCTCTTACACTCAAAGTGCATTTGAGTGGGTTCTTCTAATGGTCAGTGTGAACAGGAGGAATTATGAGGAAAACCTGTTTCAATATTCATATGGTCACCTGCATGTCGTTTTAAGACAAAGGATAGATTCAAAATGTATCAATAAAGTTCCCAAAAAAATTCTACTGTAGTCAATTATGTTCCTGCCTATCAAGAAAAAATGGAGTTATAGATTTTAACTGGTTCCTACTTCCCTTATAAAGTGGTATTGCCATATTTCATAATATAGTTTTGTGTTGTTTGAACAGTATTAACACAAAACGGGTAATGGTCTTAGATGTTGAGACTGCTTAGTGTCTGTCTGCAGCAGCTTCTCAACAACGCAGCTCGTCCTCATTTTCATTCCAATCTAGGCTAAGAGTGTAATGAGTTCACACGGTCCTGTGGGGAATATTTACACATGGTACACACCGCTCGTGTCTGTTCACTTACGTTTTTATCCTAAATTCACCCTCTCTCAATAGTTCCACATTAAAATTGAGCTCAACCATATATAACAATTTACCAGCTGCTTGTTTAACTCACGATTTAAACATTTAACAAAACTGTGAAAATTGCAAAAATCAACACATTTTAATATGATCCCAATTTAATGAGTGATAAACAAAACATTTTTCTGCGTCTTACAAAAAAATCTATACCAGGTATTGTACAACACCAGGGGCATGACGACTATGAAAACAGAATAAACAGGTTCTCATAGTTCAAAACACCAAAGAAGCAAACATCATCATCTCTGTACGATAAGAACAGTCTTTATGAGTGTCGCTTGTGACCATGAGGCCAAATCTCAAATGACACCGTTACCCATATAGAGTCCTACTTTTAGCCTGAGACCCACATACAGAGCTGTGATTGTGGGCAGAAAGTAGAACACAATCCAGATGAAGACGACGTGATTTGAGAGAAGACCTTGAACAGAGAACACTCATTTCTTCTTCTTCTCATCTTTCTTGGCGCCATCTGCTTTCTCCTTCTCTTTGTCCTTCTCGTCTTTTTTCTCTTTGTCGTCTTTCTTCTCTTTCTTTCCTTCCTCCTTTTCCTGTCCTTCCTTTTTTTCCGCGTCCCGGTTGGATATCTTGTTGTTGATCAGGTTGTGCAGAGCCACCACCGAGCGTATGAGAGAGGCCAGGTAGACCACCAGCATCTGATCGTTGGTCTTAAGGTAAAAGGCTTTTGTGAACTCCTGCAAAGACAAAAGTCATGATGGTCAAGAAACAAACAAGTCATCTTTTAATACAAAACACAGTACCTGAAAAAACTGAATAACTATATATAGAGTCCAAGTGAAACAGGGACTTCTGGGTTCTCTTCCAGGAGCAAGGAAGGCTCACATTACATTCCCACTGATATTTGTAGCAACACAAACAATTAAAACTCAGAATGTTTTGTTGCACTAACTCCATATGTTTTAAATGTGGATGGTTTAATATTGTTGTTTACAAAATATTTCTGTTTTAAGAGGCCAGTAAAAAAGGTGCATTGTGTAGAATTTAGTGATATCTAGCAGTGAGGTTGCAGATTTCAACAAAATGAATATCTCTCCCTTTCCAAGCATCCAGAATAATCTGTGGTTGCCACAAAACTCATGAAAAACATGAAAGGGCCTCTGTAGAGCCAGTGTTTGGTTTGTCCATTTTGGGCGTGATTATGCATTAAAACATACTTATGAATTCCATTTATGCAAAATCCTTTCTGCTAGATGCCACTAAATTCTACACACTGCACCTTTACCAAACCCAGTTTCTCATAAGCCTCAGACCATTATGTGGTCGTAGAATGGTGTACAAGTTTTCAGACAGCAGAGCTTCGTGCCATATGAGGTTTTGAGTCAGTAAATAAATTAAACGAAAACTGAATTTGAATTGTAAATGTTATGTATAAGGATGAAGCCAAGTTACAATTATTAAATAACTCGTAGCTGTACATTTTCAGGGAGTTGTTTTGGGGTTTTTTGTATTCTAATAATGGATCATTTTTTAACTTTGTTAACATCACAAAAAAGGTTTCTACGTCTAAAGCAAGTACTGTAAAGGCGGACAAAGACGAGTGAATTACTGCACTGAGTAACAGAGGAACAGAGACTAGCCCAGATGCCTAATGATGTTGGTTCACAGTATAACAATACATTTGGGAGCAGATGATTTTATCTATTGATGAACTTCTAATTCTATGCAAAGTGTTAAGAAAACAACAGTGGAACTGCAGATTTCAAAGTTTATCGCAAGGTTTCATTTGGAAAACTTTCCCTAAAGTAAATCCCAGTGACCATTAGTTAACAAATTCCTCAGTTAGGATCTACAGCAGAGATGTCAGATGACTCAGTTTGCCCTCCAGTGGATGAAATAAGAAATTGCTGCAGGCTGAAAATGGTGGCTTTATCCTGTTCAATACTATAGTGTCATTTTGTTTTTCCTTCAACTTTTATCTGTGTTCAAATCACACAATAATCACTTAAAAATGAAAAATATTTATCCAGATGTCACTTAAAATCAAGTGAAATTTGCTTCACTGCAGTTTAACAGACACTAATTTTGGTGCAGTGACTTCTACAAACACAAAACAAATACAAACAGAATCAACTTACCAGTAAATTAACATCTGGCAGCAGGTTGAAGACATCCTGCAGCTGGTAGATGATCTGGTGATTGATTGGAAGTTTGCCAGCAGCCACTCTCTCAAGGTAAGAGCGGATGTCCAACAGCTTCGAGTTGAGTCCCTTCAAACCATGAACCTGGTTTGTGATGCGCTGTGACAGAGTTCCCACTGTGGTATCTTTGATGTCTCTGTAAACAGGATGCAGCAGATACAAAGTTGGTATGCTTTTACATTTTTGGTTAACCCAAATGCAAAAGAAGTTGTCATTTTGTTAAATAATATCTGCCTGTCTGTGTTTGTACTCTGGCAATTGTAGCAAAGAAATACCAGAGTTGCATAATTTATACTAAAATAGTCATTATGTATAGAAAGATGTGTGTAACTCAAAGTTTTGTACGGTACCTGAGCAGGTGCTCCACTCCCACTTCTTCTGCCTCCTCAGCACCAATCTCACTGGTGACATGTTCAAATGTCTTGGATGTTGGGGTACCATCCTAGAAAAATACATCACTGATATGAAAATAATTCTCCAATCTAAATCAAAGTTTGGTTCCAAATGCTTACTCTTTCAATAAAATCACTATTGTGTTTGGACTGTTGTGAAAACTGGATGACAAACACGTGCGTATAGACTATGGCTGGGCAATACATCGATATTATATCAATATTGTGATATAAGACCAGATATCGTCTTAGATTTTGGATATTGTAACATCAAGATATAACATAAGTGTTGACATTTTTACTAGGCTGTTCCGGCTATTCTAGTATTTGTCTTTTCACATTTAGTCACTGTACCCACATTACAGATTATATTTATCAAAACTCCCACTGTGTAAATATTTTGTGAAAACACCAATAGTCGTCCCTAAGATATTGTCACAATATTGATAAAGGTATTTGGTCAAAAATATTGTGATATTTGATTTCATCCATATGGTTCACTTACATCATGTATTTCTTCAACAGAGATGTAAGCTTCTGTGGGCAGGCCAAGATCTTTGGGCTTCACATCTATAATGACTAACACCTGGCAGGACAGAAAGCAACATGTGGGAGAGTTATTCAACATCAGAAGGAGCATAATATGTTTCCAAGACACATTAAGCAGAAGAAAATATCAAGTATTTACATACTGAATTGGTACAGTACTGCTTGATGAGCTCATTGATGGCAATGTCATTCTTGTGCAACTTCGGGCCTGTGTGGTACCATCCGACTATCCTTTCTCTGGCTAAAAAACAGGCAATAAAAGGCGTTATTAGCAAATGTGTAATCAAATTAACACAGAAAAGTAAACCACAACTGAATTACAAAGACATTGCCAAAATCTTACCATTAACTTTCTTGAACATGCCATACATATTCTCCAAGTAGTCATGGTCCAGGAACCACACTGAGTCATCCCTGTCGTCCTCGTCAAATGGCACTGGAAAGGAGCATTGGCAGTTAGTTAGTTAATGGTGTGACAGTATCTTCTTGTTCCATCTGTTGGATGTTTGAGCTTCACTGTGGAGAATGATGTATGTGCAGAATTTGACTCTAGACCGCTGTTTTCACTTTCATCTGCTGAAGGTAGAAAGTTTCTCTGCACCCATCATAAATCTGAGTTAAAGGTACCTAAAGTAACTACAAGGAGGATTTGTGACATCATAACTAGTTTGGAGCCAGTCCTGGTCCAGTATGAAATTTACACAACTCTGATGTGGAAATTTGAAGCCTCCAGTGCTCATACACTGAGAACAGACTTAACAGTAAAGTAGGAGATATCTTGTGTCCAGTGGTGAAACTTTTTGAATCAAAATTATTTGAATATTCACAAATTCAGGGTTTTTCAATGAGGGACAGGGAGCAGATGCAATTTAGGGATTCTTTGTAGGGAACAAAGAGTAAAAACAAATCATTATTCAAAGTACTTTGTCTAGGGAGGATCTTTAGCATCTTATATATAACTTTATATTGTAAAAGGTTTATATTTAAAGGCACTGATGCCAAGACACTCACCTGCAAAGCTGTTTGACACATCAAGAACTTTCTTCTGCCATGACCCCAGGAGGACCCCGACAACTCGTTTCTGATTGCCAACTTTCCCTATTCTGTAAGATTGAATAAAATCAAATTAACATGGCAAATTAACTTGTTAGTTGACTGTATTGTAGTTTAGTATTCCCATCTTTGAAATAACGCTATGATTCAACATCACAGAATGAGTCGTTAGCCTGCTCAGTAATGTATGCTAAGCTAATGCCTTCATGTAATCAATCGCTCATAAAATAAAATAATAAGACTGTATCCTTGTAACAATAACGCGTGTTACTAATCAATAAAGCTGTATCATCCATTCATTAAACTGATATTATCTTGATTGGTGACAAACTAAACTGATTTGATTGAGCTAACTTTACTAGCCTGGTCTCTGACTCAGCAGGGCTAGCATTAGCTTAGCATTAGCTTAGCATTGCGGCATCGTTACGCTTTAGGATATTTTAACCGCCAGCACTTCCAGCAGAATCGACATATAAATTGAAACATACTGACCTGTTGAAATGATCAACCACGCTGAGCAACACCAATGGGTGAACAACCACGTTTTCCACTGCTAACTCCGGCATTTTCGCAGTGAATATAAACAGCGAAGCACACAACCCACCTCCACACAATGACGGCTACGCTGCAATTTCCGCTTGCGTCTGACGTCGCTTCCGTTGCTATTGGCAACCACTGGACGCAGCGAGGAGAGCAGAAGAAACAGCCGCTTACAGACAAAATGGTAGGAACCGGGGACGAAAGTTTACTTTGTGTCAGAAAACGTTTTTCCTAAAGTTGTTTTACGTTATGTCACTTAATGATTAACGTATTAATTATTATTTTTAACTAAACGTTGAAATTGCGCAAAGTTAGCTTTTACGTGAAACTTGAAAATGGGTCGTTTATGACTTATTAATTAGTAGATTCTGTTAAACAGACATTTCTTTTGTAACTAAACTTTGATAGTTTGGTGTTTTATTAAATGTCTTTCCTTTTGTCCTGCAGGCTGAAGTTGAGGAAACACTAAAGAGGATCGAAGCACATAAAGGTGTCATTGGAACAATAATTGTCAATGCAGAAGGTAAGCCAAAAAATATATACAGATGAAAGTTTTCTTAGATGTTTACAATGCAGCATATCTGTAAAAGTGACTTTTTTTCAGGTATTCCCATCAGAACAACTTTAGATAACTCCACCACAGTTCAGTATGCAGGACTCCTTCGCCAACTCACAATGAAGGCCAGGAGCACTGTTAGAGACATTGACCCTCAAAATGACCTCACCTTTCTCCGCATTCGCTCCAAGAAACATGAGATCCTGGTTTCACCAGGTAAATTAAACTAATAGTAACTTATACTAATGGCAACTGAAATAAACATTTAATATCATCTCAGCCATAAGAGAAACATTGTTGGCTCAAAATTTGATTTCTTCTTTCATGTCTTTCCAGAGAACGACTTTCTTCTGATAGTCATCCAGAACCCATGTGAATAGCTGCTGGACATTTCCATGAGAGTCAGCATTTAGTTTATCACATGATGGCGCGTTATCCAGGCAAAGGATCGTTTACCACTGAGTTAAACCACTCCGTGTCCAATCCCTCTTCTCTACTTCAAACTCAAGTATTTTGCCTTAATAAGCATAGCACACTGTCTGTTTTAAATTATATATTTCTTTCAATCTTTGTCCTTGTGTTGATACTGAATAAGTTGATCAAATAAAGCTGCTGGTCATCATACAGTACTGAATATATCCTGAATGTTAATTCTGTTAATGTACAGATAGATCTGTGAGAAATTCAAAAAGAATCTTGAATAAATGAGTGAAGCATCATAACAAATGCAGATGCTTTTATACTAATGTACTGCATGATACAGTTAATTTATCTGCTGTTATGTGACATCTATAAAACATTCTGAGCAGACCCAGTTGAACTCAATTTTAGATCAAGATAGTGAGGGCAAAAGATCTAAGTGACCTTGAAAGAAGATCCATCATTGGGCCATGGATGGCAGAAGCAGAAGCAGGAACGGATAAAGTGGATTGACAAAAGTGAAATCTACATGTAGGATATATAAAAACACTGAACCCAACAGTGTGGGGGTCCAATGACTCTTTGCTCTCAAAGAAATTTTCTTGGCAAGGATTGGGTTAACTTATCTTCTTACTGGGATGGTTTACCGCAAACCACTGCAAAGTTATTTTGAGTCACTGATTTTATCCTGTGAAGAGTTATTTCAATCCTGATGTCAGTGATCTCCAGGATGTCTATGGGTAAAACTGAAAATAATGTAAATCACAAGTTACAGTATTGGCAGTCACCATATCTCAGCCCAGTTGAACACCTACAGTATTTAAGAGTCTACACCAGCAAGATTTTAGAAAAAAAATCCTTTCTGCCACAATCATAAAAAAAACAAAAGACAGAATATCTTTCTAGAGACAAGTGGAATGTGTGCCAAACTGCACTGAAACTGTTCTGGCTGCTTATGGTGAACACCTTTCATTTAATTTGTCAACCTGTACATCATTTGTCATCTATCAGAGGCTCATATC
This sequence comes from Scomber scombrus, assembly GCF_963691925.1. Taxonomy (NCBI): domain Eukaryota; kingdom Metazoa; phylum Chordata; class Actinopteri; order Scombriformes; family Scombridae; genus Scomber; species Scomber scombrus. The sequence goes on along the minus strand of NC_084975.1, from coordinate 15,039,125 downwards.
ATGGATTAATAAACTAATTTGTAGCCTTTGTTATGTCAAGTGAAAGAATGGCCACAGGAGGAGGGATGTGGACAGCACCTGCATAATTTAGACCTTAGAAATATGTTTTTAAAACATTGATAACTCTCTTTTTTATGCTTCCCTCCACCAGGTCCACTGTAGAGGTTTACTGTTCCTGTATTGTAAACACACCACACGTCCTAGAAAATAACAATTACATTAAGCTATTACAGTTGAAAACTGCATCATTTATACAGACAAAGTGCTTAACAGAAGCAAGATAGGAACTCTATTGCTTTAAGATGGTCTGACACAATAGTAGTTTCTTAAATTTTCATTCACCACCTCTGTGTATTCAAAACAACTTACTTCAGCCTGAACACAGAAAGGTTCAGGATGAGAGAAAATGTTCAGTAATTATTCAAAAGCAAATCATCAGAAGACTTGTTGTAAATATTCATGAGCCTGGCTGCACACATTCAAGTTGCAGCTTATCTCAACCAAAGTAAAAGCCAACATAGACCACTGTTAAATATTTATCATGAGCAAAGACGCCCTCTCTCCCCCAGGTAAATGACCATAACCAATAAGACATTTTTCAAATATTTTAATGTAAATTTCCATCAGAATGTACAGCAATATATGTTAATAAATAATTCATCGCAATTTTACAGCCCAAATAATACATTACATAACAACTGATTGAAACAAATATGTAGGATTTCACAGCAAGTTTGTAGAGAAAACTGAACAGGTGACACAGGTTATTTGGGGAACTTTGCTACTGCAGCTTGAGCTTATAGACAGGGGATTTTAATATTCAGAGCAAAAGAGGCTGAATTATGAATTTGTGACATTGTTTTATCTGGCATAAACAAAAATAAATCTCATCAAAAGACCAGAGAAGGTGAAGTTGATTGTTATCCACCGAGAGATGATGTCATTCTGATGTTTACGTCACCCACAAAACAAGTAGAGAATTGTTCCACATACTCTAAGAGTATCAAATAAAACAATATTGTTAGTTTCATCGTTATTTTGAGACAGAACTGAATAATTTTGGCTTTTTTGTTTCTTTAACACAAGCAGTGAAAACAGTTTTTCTAAAAAATATGCCATAAGAATCTTCTAAGTCTCACTCAAGCGATGCCAATTATCTAACAACATATGCAAATTGTTGCAAAAGGCCTTAAAAATCACAACTTTTATTCTCTTCAAGTTTTATCAACATTTATAGGCATGTGGAGGAATTCATGGTATGTGATAAACCATTTTACAATGGTGATAACAGCTTCATTTTGTTGTGAGACAGACATTTGCCATGTTGTCTTCTATCTTCAGTTAACCTTCGTCCATTCCCTGTCAACATTTTGACATCACATAACAGTTTTCAAATACTGTCCTAACATCCTTCATTTTCTAAATATTTTTATTCTGACCAGCAGCAATTCAAACAAAACATATGGCTTCCCACACAAAATGGTTAAAACGTACAAAATTCTTCTTCTATCACAACTGACATTACCGATGGAAAATGTATTAAAACTGAAAAAACTTTGTTGATACCATTTGCCATTATATAGATAATATCTTTTAGATATGCCTTATCCCCTGTCACACACAAACTGTTTCATTTGTCAGATAAAGTACTCAGTAGACACAACAACATTATACCACACAGGACGGTCAAGTATTCCCTCAAATTCCATTCAAGTGCATCCTATCAAGTTTAAGGCCTGAGGTGTGCTTTGATTCCTTGACTCAATTTTCCTTCTCTGAGTATTAACCAAGTGACCATGGCACGCCTGATCTCTTCTCATTTCTGTCCAGTGGCTACAGATTTGTGCCAAATGATAGATCTTGTTAGTGTGGATCAATACAGTTTATGAGAAAATTGATATGACATGAGCTAAATGGTGGAAAGTCCTTAAAGCCAAATAAAGGGATTAGCAGGAATGGTCAGCATTACTCAGACAAAGATGCTGTTTCACCTACACAGTGTTACAATCTATGGGCAGAATGAGAGAGAGGGGAAATGCCCGGATTACATGGTCACCATGGATTACGGTTACCATGGCAAACATGGCAGATAATCAACTGACTCTGGAAAACAGTCAGGTAGCTTAACTGATTGACCAGCAAGGTAACAAGACAAAGATTTGGCTCCTTCAAGTGCTTTAAGTGCAGAGTGGTCTGGCTGCAGTCTGTCTTGTCTCGTTACTGTTCCTTTGCTGTCAGAGGTGTATCCATCAGAGAGAGTCAGAGGTCACCTGGGCGTGTGCCCCCTGCCCCAGTGAATGTTAGGTAGTGTCAAACACCTCCTGAAGTGCTCGAGCTGGGCCTGCAGTCTCTCTCGCTCCTCTCTCACTTTCTGCCTCTGACTCACCAGCTCCTGACAAATGAAGGACAGACACAATTAGCATTACAAAATCCACATTTTTATTTGACAGATAATGTAGGAACACTGACATGAAAAGATTACAGTACATAAATCTGCAACAAATAAAGAGACAGACATGCAGATATGGTCTGAGGCACTTACCCCCATAGTGAGAGAGAGCTGTTCTGCAGTTCTGGTCAGGGTGTAGTTGTGTGCTTCAAGTCTTTTACACTGACTGTGAAGAACCTGCCGCTCTATGGTCCAATCTGTACACAGAGAGATACATACAAACCTTAGATGAGGGGAAATTATATCAATTATAATACCACATTTCCACAAATGAAAACCTGAGCTTAATACACAGAAATATGACTTATGTAAAGACTTTTAATCAGTCTCACTAAGAACAGCAACCAAAAAGGTCACACCACTTTGAAATTTGCTGTGAATGAAAAGTGTGGTAAAAATGTATCATTATTATTATTATTAGTAGTAGTAGTAATAGTAGTAGTAGTAGTAGTAGTAGAAGTAGTAGTAGTAGTAGTAGTAGTAGTAGTAGTAGTAGTAGTAGTAGTAGTAGTAGAAGTAGTAGTAGTAGTGGTAGTAGTATAGTATAGTGTCTCTTGGTTGTTTTGTATGACACAGCATCAAGTCTGAAAGTATTATTGTTTTCTGTATGTTATGACACTTTCATATTTCCCTCTTTTAGTACAAAATCTTTTGGGTCATGCCAAAGTACAGTGAGGTATTTTTAGGAAATGTTCATTCATTTTGATGACAGTATAGAGATTTCATTATTTTATTTCTGTGATTCCAGAAAATGTCATTCTGTGTAACCTTTAAACCCCATGAGATAAACATGAGGTTTATGGATAACATCGGCTTGACATTGACTCACCATCCACATACTCCTGGTAGGCCTCAAAAATTGTTTCGATACCCTGCCACTTCCTTGGAGCCTCTTCCACCTCTTCCTCCTCCTCATCCTCCTCCTCATACTCGTCTTCGTCCTTATCATCAGACAAGTTCTCCCGTGGTGCCGGATGGTCCCGGCTGGCTAGGGGGGAATGGAAGTGATGGCCGTTGATGTGTGCGTGCTGATGGGGGAAGTTGTGATTCAAACTTGTCAGCGGAGAGATGTTTTGAGGCAGAGAGTGGTCAGCCTTCATACCGGCCTCCGGGACACAATTTGAGACACCTTAGAAGAAAAGAGTGAGACAAAAAGACAACTTCAGTTTTTTCAGCCATTTTCAGCATCTCATAAGGAGGCAATAGACATTTCAACATCTAGCATATACACACACACACCACTAGGTGGCAGAACGTGGACATTGTACAATTCGCAATCAAGTGTAATGGTCAAAACATATGGGAATGAGTGGCTAACCTTTGTTCTGCAGCGTATTGTGTGTGGAATGCAGCACGGCTTGGTGGAAGTGCTGAGCAAAGGCCTCAGGTGTGAATCTCTCACAGGGCCGATTGCGTCCATTCTGCACAGGAGTGGGCTCCTTTTTCTGAGGAGAAACACCAATGCCATTCTGGAGGCCTTGGATCTTCCTGTTTGGCTGAGATTCCGTGAATGCACCCTTCTCATGATGGGGAGCCAAGGGTGGAGGGATGCGGGCCACCTGAGAGTCCATGGAGGGCTTGAACATGTCATTGTGGAGGGGATGCTTAGGTTTGTGTAAGTATGGAGGGGAAGGGCTGGGAGAGTCCGGGTAAAGATGTCCGTTTGATTGACACGGCTGAGGGACCGATGAGGAATCACCTACAAAGAAATTTGCACAGTTCCTTAGGAAAAAAAGTGTTTTTGCTGTTTTCAACATGTAATGTATGTCTGTACCTATACAGTATGCTTCTGTGCCTTTCTCACCAGATGAGGGAGCCGGAGGACTGCAACATGGAGGTAAAGAATTATATCTTAGTGTGTCCAGCGTCACAGTCTTCTTCTGAATAGCCCTCAGCAGCTCTTCTGTCCTCTCCTTATCTAGAAAGAAAAAGACAGAATGAGAACACCTGTCATTCATCCTTGAAAAGTGGTGGATTTAAAGAAGTGGTTGGCACCAGGAACTAATGGAAAAAGGTCAGTAAATGGATCTGATAAAATGTTCAGTGCACAAAAGTTTAATTTTAGTTTAAGTTTAGTTTCTTGGGGTTTTATTTTTGGGGGGAGGGGGGGTTTCCACCAGTTTTCAACTAAAAAATCAACATTTTTCAGAAGAGTGGATCTGTTTAAACATATTTCCACCGAGTATTTATGTCTCCATTCATAAAAAGCTGATAGCCACAGTTTACAATAAACTAGGTTCACTTGTAATATATCAGAAAATGCTTCAAGCAACTGAAAATTTGAAGTGAGCTGCTGATTTTGCATCAGTGTCCCTCTAAGCACGTAATAAACAACTTTTTATCAACATAATGTAATCTCTACAGAAACTGGTCATAGTATTAGCAAAATTGCCATATTAGTAACATATATAAGAAAAACACACACAGTATACTGTACATGCAAACGTATATTATAAAATAGATAAAAACATTTAATTTGAACAATTTCTTTTCCGTTTTTAAAAAACTATTTGTTTTAAAGCCTTTTAAAAAGAAAGTCATTCATTTTTTGTCTATCCTTTGCTGGAGAGAGTAAACACTCCTGCTATAACCTCCTCTCCAGATATTATCTAACTTTATTTTATTTTATTTCTCCCCTCCTCCAGACTTGGTAAATAACAAAACTGAGAGAAACTGAATGTTGTATTTTTCCGCAGGGAATCACCAGAGCGGCTGTGAACAGAGCAGAGTAATGTGTAGGATGTGTTTGGACACTAAACAGGTCGTTACCTCTTCTCTGCTGTGGGCTGACATGGGAGAGGTTGAACATAAGGAGGAAGTCTTTTTTCTCATCCAGTTCGGGTGTTCTGTCCATCTGCTCGGCAGTGTATGGGGTAGTTAAGGGAGTTGTAGGTGTTAAAGGTGAAGAAGCCTTTTTCTTGCCCCGTTCGGCCAGCGGAGAGGGGCTGCGCTCTCTCATCATCCTCCTCCTTTTCCTCCTCTTCTGCCCCAGAAGCTCATCGCGATGGGCCAGCGTACTGAGGCCACACACGCGCAGAAAATCCAGTTTCTTTGGAGAAATATTAAGACAGGTGAGTATCACTAAAATAAGAAAGAAACAAATTATATATATATATATATATATATATATATATATATATATAAAATAAGCATGCGTTCATGCACCTCAGAGGATGAGTCCAGTTTGAGCGGAGGCTGTTCTGTTACTCTCCTCAAATGGGCTTTCACCTCCTCCTCGTCACTCTCATCATATGACTCATTCAGGTCACAGTAATAACCTGGTAAGAGCAGAGAAAGAAGAAATTACCTTTCATTATTAAAAAGTGTTATATATATCCTGCATCTATCTATCTATCTATCTATCTATCTATCTATCTATCTATCTATCTATCTATCTATCTATCTATCTATCTATATATCTATCTATATCTCTTTGCCTTCTTTATCCCTCTCCGTCATACTGCTCACCTCCCTCTATGGCCTCCCTCCTCCTCTTCTCCTCCAGATCCAGCTTGCTGAGCAGTCGACGGTGCTGCTGGAGAACTTCGTCATACACCAGCATGCTGTCTGGCACCTTACTCTCTCGCTCCCTCACTGGAGACGGAGAGGCAGCCTGGTCTCTCCCCCCAATGTCAGTGCAGCTACCAGGGACAGACAGAGGCACATACGGTCTCTGGTGGAGGTTACTGATGTGATGGCGGTGATAGACGCTCTGGGTGGCCCTGTCCTGCTCAGCCTTGTTCCAGTAGCCTGCCTCCTGTAAACTAGCTCCTCTCAGTGAGGGGTACCTCTCTGGGCCTTCTGCTCTCCTCCTGCCTCCCTCTTCCATCCTCTCCCCCCAGGTCAGATGGGGTCTGTCTGCTCTGTTCAGTCCTGGAGGTGGCCGACTTGGCAGCGTAGCAGGGTTTAGTTTTCGACGGGAATCTGCAGGGGTGTCAACAAGGGAGGCCGGGTTCCACAGTGTAGTCGGGGGAGCAGGAGGGTGATGGGGACCTTTAGGGGAGATAAGAGGAGGTGGAGCACCAAGGCAGGGGGGCACATCTTTGCTGCCTGGGTTGTGATGGATTGAATTGGTTCTGTTTAGGAAATCAGAAGCAAAATCATTTTAGGATTTACCGACACTCAGTAAGTGACATTGCAGAAAGAGTACAAATAATTTCCTAAAGCTAATATGTTTGGCATTCTCACCTGTGGCTGTCTCTCCTCAGCTCCACCCCTTTCCCAGGTGACCTGAGACTCATCTCCATGGGACCCTCCCTTTCCTGTCCTTGGCCTCGCTGTCGTGTTAACCACGCCTCCTCGCTGGCCCTTTGAGTCATCATGGCAGCTGCCAGAGCTCCATGGATCCCCCCTGGAGATGCAGCTTGATGCTTCCCCAGGTGAGAGGGCACCAGGCTGGGCACTGGGTGTGGCATAGAGCCCCTGGAGGAGTGAAGGCAAGGCTGCAGGGGCGGAGGTTTAGGCGCTGGGAAAGCGGGGTGCTCTGACTCTTTGGGTTTATCTGGGGGGAAAAAAGAAGTTTGTCATTGAATGTGTAATGTCAATGCTGTATGCTAAGTGTTATGTTGATGACATTATGTCTGAGTACAATTGTCTCCACAGGATATTTCAATGCAATTATTTTTTTTGAGTTTTCCATGATATCCATCAGATTTGTTTAGACACCATTCAACATCGATAGAAAGTATATATCACTTACAAACATGACGGTGCTCACAACAGTCGATTATGAGGTATAGTGAGTGCTGAAACTGGTGTAAAGCTCATGGACAGAATACATGCCAATCTGACTATTAGATAGACTGGATTGGATTTTTCTTGTATAAAAATTGAGGTTTTGGCTTTGTGTTTGCACTAGAGGAGAGGTCAGGGTGTCACCAAATCATAAGTAATTGTCCTTTGGGGGCCTTAAATATGCATAACAGATTTCATGACAATCTGGCCAAAATATCTGACTGTGGAAGTGTTGGACAGTTACACTTCTTTACAGCTATTGAAAACTCAAATTACTGAAGATTAGAACTATTTAAATGGAATCATGAGTTTCTCTCTTAGCCTCTGGAAATAGTAATATATTTCTGTGAGTGTGTGCATGTATACAAGTGCATGTGTGTGTTCATGTGTAGGTACCCAGTCTGTTAGGGGTGAGCCTCTCCCCTGGCCTGGCCCTGTCCTCCGGTGGTGCCCTCCGAGCCTGCAGTTCAGCCAGGTAGTGGCTCTCTGCCGCTCTGACCATCTGCTGCTGTCTCTCCCTCTGCCTCTCCTTCTGTCTGTCCAGCTCTCTCTCCCGCTCTCTCTCTCTCTCCTCCTCTCTCTCTCTCTCCCGTTCCCTCTCTCGCTCTCTTTCCAGGCCTGCCTCACGCTCCCTTTCTTTCTCTCGTTCACGCTCTTGCTCTCTCTCTCGCTGGCGGAGCTCGTTCTCCATCTGTAGCCTGTGGGGGAAGTTGACAAGTATGTGCGCGCACACACACACACACACACACACACACACACACACACACACACACACACAGGGGGAGAAGGTGAGAGATGCAACACCCAACATGAGGCAGATATTAACCAAACACTGGTGAACCTCACACAAACATTTGCTGCTGAAACATACACACACTCATAGAAACACACACAAATACGCGCACACATACTCCACTTACCATGAGGCAAATAATCCATACACAGCATGACTGAGCAAGAGCAGATGAACACTTAATAGGTATCCACAGGAAAAGGACACACACACACACACACACACACACACACACACACACACACACACACACACACACACACACAAGAGTACACTCACCAGCAATCAATAGCACACAAACCTACAAGATATGCAGAAGGCATTACAGGGACGATAAATACCAATCATTTCAAACACAAACATAAACCCCCACCCCTGTGCATTATGCCACTGGGATACGATGTGTGTATTGTGTAACTGAGAAAAGAGCTCAAACACTGACAGAAAATTACAAAAAGGGAGTAAGAATGACGTCCTTATGTATGTGTGGAGGACTTTACATATGCATTGGCTTGCATGTGTATATGTGTGCACTGTGTGTCTGTGTGTGTGTGTGCGTGCGTGTGTGTGTGTGTGTGTGTGTGTGTGTGTGTGTGTGTGTGTGTGTGTGTGTGTGTGTGTGTGTGTGTGTGTGTGCATGTGTGAAGGGCAGTGTGTGTGATGAGTGTATAGGAGGCACTGTGGGGTGTGTGCTAAAAATATCACACACTCAGCAACCTGTGCCTACCCTGCAGAGAGAGATTATACAGCCCTGCAGACAGAGAAAGAGGAGAGGTGTACAGAGAGGAAGAGAGAGAGAGAGAGAGAGAAGGGGGGGGGGAGAAAAAAGCAAAGCGTGTATTTGTATGAAAGTGTGTGTTTATGTTACCTTTCGGCTAGTGCTGTATGGTTTAGTTCTCCAGGGTAGTGGGCTCCAGGCAGGTGCAAGTGTAGGGCAGAGGGGTGGAGAGAAGGGAAGGCGCCCCCTACAGGCACTGAGTAAAACTGTGACCGCAGCGCAGAAAGACACAGAGACTCCTCCATCCTATGACAGACCGACAAAGGAAAATGAGTCAGACTTTATTTGCACGGGTCAAGTCAGGAACAAGGGAAACAATGGTATTGTAAAGGCTGTGGGGTAACTGAGGTAGACAAATCTAAAAAAAAGTAGGCAGATTAGTTAGAGGGGGGGAAGAAGATTAGTTACAGGATTGTTCAAAGAAGTGTGGATCATTTGATCATTGATAAAAGCTGCATGCTATCACATAAGCATAAAGTACCAAAGTGTTTTCTTTGTTGTAGGAGTGAATATGGGTGGGTATAGGCATGGATGTCAAGTTGTAGGGTTTTGTTCTGTTTTGATGTATTTCTTGGTTTGTGATCTGACTAAAAAGCTCTAAACAAAATATTTGGTTATATACTGTATGTATAATATATGTGTAATATATACTGTGTGTGATATTATACCTGCCCTTCACTGAAGGGACAAACGTAACAAGTACTATTGAGTGAAATATACAGACCCCAGTCTCTTGCCTCTCTAGCCTGTTATACAGTGCTTTCACAACACGATTGAAAAGGTTAAAGTTGTACAGTTACCTGGGTAAGGACAGATGGTGGTGCAGGTAGGCAGGGTGGTAGTAAGCAGCGGCAGCAGCGGCATGGGCAGCAGCAGCAGGGTCGAGACTCATGGGCAAAGAGGTCAGTCTGAGGTCATCTGAGGCAGCAAAGGGCCGGAGCGCTCTCAGGTATTCCTCTGGGACAGCACCCGAGGGCACCACAGGATGCATCTGTCCCGGCAAACTGCAGGACACAACACAATGAATCATATGATATACAGTATATTTAATCTAAAAATGTGTCACGTGAAGATTATAATCAAATAAAGGGTTATGATCAAATACATAATGAGTGTCTACTGTATTTACCTGAGGCTCTGTATTCGGGGGTCTTGCATGACGGAGCTGGGGGTGAGGCCAAAGGTGTGAGCTAGGGGATGATGTGAAGGGATGGGGGGAGTCCTCTTATCCTGCTGTAGCTGAGTGTTCTCTGCACCCAGTCGCTCCCTGCTGAGTCCCTGAAGGCCCGGCTCGACCTGAGTGGGACACAGACAGACAGGCAGTGTGAGAGGAAATAATACTAAATAGATGCATGGGATTGAGTGTGTACTAGATTGAAACTGAGCAGAAGAAAGTTCAGGATAAAGAGGAGAGGGAAATGGGAAGGAACGACTGGGTAAAACCTCTGAGCTGCACCCAGGGGCTCAGTCGAGTGGAAAAGTGTGTCTGATATGTCATAACAGGTCAAGATCAAAGTGGAAAGATGATCCTAATATCTGGCCAACTGCACTCTCCATCAATCACTCTCTCTTTCCAAGGGCTTCCCACTCCTAGAATCTGGTCGCCACAATGTTGCGATACTAAAATTTACCACCATGACAAGAGCAGTGATGGGAAAAAAAATTAATTATAAAAAGGATGTTTCCCATAGTTGCATATAAAAATATAATATTATCCTGGTGGTACAGTTGGCTAGGACTCATACCATGTGACTGTTTCATGGGTCTGAGTTTGGCCCAGTTTGCTTTATATGTCACATGCTTTTATATATGAAGGTTGAGTAAAACTGCGAGTAGAAAATCTTAAAAATCTTAATACATTGTGAAAATTCCTTACACACTGCTTTTGAAACTGGGACCTAAACATCACAGAAGAAACTGTATTAATGGACACTGATTTTCCAGTATAAAGAAGCTTTTTCTGAAGCCAGGAAACATTTGACTACAATGTGTCAATTAGGAAAAAAAACACTAACATTTCCACTAATGTGTCAAATATTGTCGCTACAGCAACAGACTGCGATACAGGTCAGACTAACCACAGACAATCCACAAACAAATGACCTCTTCCAGCAACACCCAGTCTGCCACCCTAGTTTTGTACAACGCTTGACTTGCAGTGAAATATCTGCAGTTTGAATATGTTTGAATAGCTTTGAATGTGTTACATGAAAAGTAGATTCAAACCAGTGATGAACCGTCTGTCTCTTTATCATTCGGCAATCTACACTGGTTCAACATGAGAAGGCGACAACACACGGTGGGTCTGGAGAGCAGCCATCACATTCCTTGACCTCTGACCCCATTGACAGCCAATGGCCTCCATAAATGCAGCAATACACACACAAACGGTCTTTTGCTTATTTTGTCTGGTGCTCTGTCTTTCCCTGTTCTAAGACAAGCTGCATAGAGTCAGGACAAATACTGAATCTATGCAACGCTTTAGAGCCATCTCTCCTCTCTCTGTCACTCTCCTGCTCTTTCTTACTTGCCTCCCTCCTTTCTTAACATCCAATTCTCTATTTTCCTGCCTCCCTCCCTCCTTTTTTCTCTCTGAATGTCTGAATGGGAGCCCCAGGCAGGCCGAGCCACAGAGTGGTCTTTGTGAAGGGGGAGAAAGGCAGCTCTGATCCTGGGGGAAGTGGCTACTGTGGGGGCTAACCCCTGCATTGTGTGAGGGGCCTGGTTCCTCGCCCCAGCTTAAATTCACTCACACACCCACAAGTAAACCCACAGACTCACATACACACACACACAGGTCCCTCTTCACATCCTAAGCCTTTTGTGGTGAAGGGTCAAGTACACACACACACACAGACACACACACACACACACACACGTATGCACACGCATACAGTACACGCACATACACACGTAGAAACACTGCAGGAAGCTGAACACAATAGGTGCCAGTCTCTACAGCCTCCAGTGTTTCTTTACAGACCCTTCATGTGTTGCAGAAAAAGACATGGACTGATTAGCGAGATGAAGAGGGAGTGAGGCAGAGGGGTGAAAGCATGAAAATGAAAGAATGAGACAAGACAGAAAGAAAAGGAGGGAGGTGGGGCATGGAGAGATGGCTGGTTTTGACAGTTTGATGTTGACAAGCACTGAGACTATTTCTTTAATGGAGGGAGCAGCAGCAGCAGGATGGAGAACGGAGGCAAAAAGAGACAGACGACTGATCTGTGCTAAGAGAGAGCACGAGCGGTAGAGTTATAAGAAAAAAGGAGAACCCAGCAAGACAGGGGTACAAAAAGTACAGATACACAGACAGAGAAAAGCAAATGTCTTTTCTCAAGCCTGCCTGGAACACCAGCAGGCACGACATGTCTTACCTGTCGTCCGTCGGTCCTCCACAGGCCGTTGCTGGTCTTGGTGGGCGCAATTGTGACTACTGGAGGTGTGCTGGGGACACCGTGGCCCCTGGACTGGCCCAGGAGGGGCCCTAATGAGCCCCGCTTAGGGGTGGTGACTGGCGAGCTGTGGCTGGTGGCTGGGGAAGAGACTGGAGACGACTCACCGCTGAGGGCAGAACCTGAAGAGAGGAAGGAAGGAAGTGGGTGAATGATAATGGGAAAGGCAAAAACAAACTGCAGCTATCAGGCGGCTGATCAGATTAAAAAGATTTTAGGATCAAACAATCCCCCTGTGACATAATACAGATGGTACACGAATAGGAAAAAATAACTTTTTTGTCTGTGTGCTAGCCAATAAAGAGGTAAACAGTGATTCAATCATTTTGATGAAATGCACTCTGGCAAAATATGAGAGAAATAAAGTGAAGTGTAAAAAGATGCAGTAGGTAGAAAAGATAAGGGGAAAAAGGCACAAGATGAAAGATTGTGTGTGATGATTTTGAGTGTGTGCTATGTTGATAAAACAGGCGTAAATCTGAAGTGGAGAGAATGAAAGAAGGATGTGATAAATGAAGGTGTTAAAAAGAAGCTGGGGTGTAACACGGCGAAGGGGAACGTGTTAAATGTGATGAAGAGAAAGTATGCGTGTGGATGTCCATAACACTCACTCTGCCGTCACTCTATTACTGTAACACTCATTAATCAGTACGCACACACACACACCCACACACACACACACACACAAACACAGAAAAACACAAACACATTCAGAGAAGGTAAGAAGGAGGAAATAATGAGATGGAGAGAAAGTGGGCAAGCATGAGCTCGTGTAGGTAGCAAAAGAGCTACAGGGAGAGAATGAGAGAGAGAAAATGAGATGGTGATGGAGAGAAAGAAAGAGGAGAGAGAGCTTGTTATAATTGGCTGTAATTAGATTCTTATTATTAGGAGATGAATGGAAACGGATGAAGGAAGAGACAGAGAGGGAGAGGTCAGGATAGGTCAGCTCTTATCCAACACCTTCATTAGGACACCAATGAGTTTAGTTAACACACACACACACACACACACACAAACACACACACACACACAAACACACACACACACACACACACACACACACACACACACACACACACACACACACACACACACACACACACACACACACACACACAAAACCTAAGAGCTACCAGGCAAACAAAATGTTGCACATTTATCCACAAAAAGCAACCTTGGCCTGTAAAATAATCTGCATTACACAGTTACTGGCACTGCATTACAATACACTGTCCAATTTTCCATCATCAATCCACATTCACGTCTTAAAGGGATAGTTCAACATTTTGGGAAATGATTTGCTTTGCAACAGAGAGTTAGATGGTAAGATTGATATCACTGTCATATCTTTATGGTAAATATTAATCTGGAGCCAGCAGGCGGTTATCTTAGCTTAGCATAAAGACTGTAAACAGAGGGAAACAGCTAGCCTGGCGCTGTTGAAGGGTAACAAAGTCATACCTCTAAAGCTCACTAATTAACACATTACATCTCATTAGTGTAGAAGGTGAATAAGCACAACCAAACAAACAATCCTTTCATTTTGTTTTTAAAGCACAGTTTCTCTGTTTAGAGTTGACAAAGTGAAAAATGGTGTTGTACAATTCAGGAGCGTGTGTGTGTGTGTGTGTGTGTGTGTGTGTGTGTGTGTCTGTGTGTGTGTGTGTGTGTGTGTGTGTGTGTGTGTGTGTGTGTGTGTGTGTGTGTGTGTGTGTGTGTGTGTGTGTGTGTGTGTGTTCAGGGCCATGTTGGCTCTCCAGGCCGGGGAGCTGCTGGACTTATACGTTTTTTAAAAAAGGTTAGATCACCACTCACCTCTGGGATCCTCGGCCTGTTTGGCCAGTTTACGCAGGGCAGCAGCGAATCCAGAGTTTGCAGATTGGGCAACTGCGTTCCCATTGGTTAGTGGGCTGAGGGGACTGACAGTGGCCGTGGTGCGAGTTGCTGTAGAGATCATTCCTAATGATGGCGATTTGTTGGACTCATGGTTCATACCTGAGGAGGAGAGCATGAGGAAAGAAGTGAGGAGCTTTGATATATCCAGAGATTAAATTTAATCTCTAAATAAAACACAGGCAATCCAGCAAACAGGAGCATTTGAGGAATTGGATTACAACCTCTTCTTAAAAAGAAATTGAGCTTTGAATAATTTTGTAAGAAAAATGTGTCTGCTTTACAACACCTATTTATCTTGAATTAATTAAACTCATCCGACACACACCCTTAAAGAGAATGGGCGCGTGTGTGTGTGTGTGTGTGTGTATGTGTGTTTCGGCCTTTGTGTCTGGACATCATTGTGAGTGCATACGCCTGGGTCAGCTCCACTAGAGACAGAGTAGAGGGAGTAGAGCTGTGTCAAATAGAGCGGTGACCCTAATAGCAAATCACACACATGAGTGCACACATGTCCATTTCCTCAAGGGGGCCAGCCAACACATCTTAGGATCTCAGGAGTGTCTACATGCAAACATGATGAAGTATCGCTGCATTTTTACACCTTCACAGATTGATGCGTGTACACACACATAAACACACACTGCTACACATACACACATGCCTCAGATCCACAACAATCTTCTGAATAGGACACCCTTTGAGAAAACGTGGGTAGACTAACCTTTGTCTTCACCCTCTACCCTCTTACTGACCCACTAATGTTAATTACAGCTGGAATTAGCCAGCAGCCCCCCTGCCTGCTACAACTATGACCTCATTACCACCACAACACACACAACCACTTTTCACACTCACAAGCACACACGCGCACACGCCAATACCACAGGAAGGAACAAACAGAACAAACAACAAACCAACCACCAAAGCAGTAAGCACTCATGAAAAATTCATACATGCACATTAAACAATATTATTGAAAGTCCCTCTTCTCATTCTGATGATTTTCAGAAAGCGGAAGTAAAGAAAAGTAAAGGGCAATCAGATTTTAGAGGTTGAAAACTGTCTCTCACATTTACAGACGTCAGATTAGATGTCTACCTTCGACCTGCCACATGTGAGCATAACCCTGCAGAGGAAGCTGCCGGATGATAAACAGAGTGTGAGAAGACAAGATATAAAAGGAGGGAGCAAGAAAGTGAATGAAAGCCAAAACTTGACGAAATACAGAATGAGCGGCCACAAAGTTCAGATCAAAAGAGGTCAGTATATTAAATCATGTACAGGAAGTTAAGATATTTCCTCTACATGGATCCAAAATATATTTTTTTAAAGTTACAATGAATAAATCATCATTAAAATTCAAAAAAGCTTTTGCAGACTCTCTGGCCCTGACAGAAACAAATAACCTGTCTACCTACAGCTGACTGACATTTATAACATGTTTACAATTGGCATACATGCATATTTTGACAAGACTGTATTTATATATCAGAAGATTTTCAAAATAATTTTCTTAAATAATCACTATTTATTTTCCTTTTCTTTAGCCACTATTTTTCCTTTTCTTTCTTTGGCAGCACAAATGTATTTACAGTACATGTCATGCCAATAAAGCAAATTGAATTTGAAATTAAAACAGACAAAAAAGGAAAGAGAGATGAAGAGAGTAAAAGCTCAGATCCTGACAGGGCTGCGCGTGTTTGTGCGTGCATTTGTGTGTGCGTTTGTGTGTGTGTGTGCGTCCGTGTGTGTCTATATCTCTGTCTCTGCTGAGCCCAGCAGTCAAGGGAGAGATGATAAGACAGTTTCTATCGACTCTTTCTCTCCCTCCCTCTTCTCTACTCACTCTCTCTTTCCTTCCTGTCTCTCCTCTTCTCTCTCTCTCTCTCTCTCTTTCACGTTTATCTCAGCACACTGGAGCTTATTTAACAAAAGCCAACACACATAATCTCCTCTCTGTTTCTTGCTTTCTTTCTTCTTTCTTTCTTCAATCTTTTCTTACAGGCTATTCCTCTGATATTTATCCATGTCATTCAAACACACACACACACTAACACACATACAAACACAAACAAACATACTAACATATGCATGTCCACATATTTCAAACATGCAAACAGACACACTCACCCTCCCGTTCACTGTTCCTCCTGCTCGTCGTCTTTCTGCTCCTCTGTGAGACTCTTTCTCTCTCCCTCTCAGCCTTGCAGCTGCTACGTGGTCACGTGACCTCTTTTCTATCCACTTCCCTCCTCCTCCTCCTCCTCCTCCTACTCTCCATCCACCGTCCCCCACCTCCTTCCACTCCCTCTCCATCTATCACCCTCACCATCCTACCTCCTCCTCCTCTTTTCTGTCACTCTTTTTATCTTTCCATTTTCTCTTCTTAGCTGTCCCTTCTCTCCACCTCAAACTGTGCTCTCTTGTCGTTTTCTTTTCTCTCTTCATACTTCATCCTCCCTCTTATTGGCTCACACTTCTGGGAGGGTAGAGGATGGTGGTAGCGGTGGCTGGTGGGTGGAGGGAGACGGGGGGGGGGGGGTGATGACGGGAAGGGTAGGAGTGTGGTTTGAGCTGTGTGTGTGTGTGTGTGTGTGTGTGTGTGTGTGTGTGTGTGTGTGTGTGTGTGTGTGTGTGTGTGTGTGTGTGTGTGTTGGTGTGTGTGAGTGTGTAGCAGAAGGTGGTGTTAACCCTCCATCCATCACTGTCTCTCTGCTAGTCAGTCCTGTCTGCTTTGGGACAGGGACGGTGTGGGGGAGGGGGAGTTTTCTGACAGGGACCTTTCACCCTTCACCTCTAACCCTTCCTGCCATGGACAGCAGGAGGTTGGAGGATGAAACACCCATCAGACCCAAATACAAATTAAGACATTTAATTCCCTTTTCTTTTAAAAGTGATGACTGATTAAGTAAACAGGACTAAAGGCCATGCTAGCAGCCCCATGAGGCTGTAATGCTCATTACACATCAGAAAACAAACCACTGGAGAAATGGAGAGACAACTTTGCTATTCATATCACTACTGGGTCAAAAATGTATGTTTGGCCAGAGAGTTTTACCAAAGGACATGCCATGTTTTTCCCTAATTCAGGAGGGTTTATGCTCTGTACAGCAGCTATTTTAGAAGGCCTGCGTCTCACACTAAGTTTGTCAGATCAACCACATCAAGTTTTTTTGTTTGTTTGTTTTAATTTTTAATATTCTGTGTTTATTTGCTGGTTAAAAGTTGTTTATAATGTCACATGATCTTTTTCATTTGTTTGTTTTTTTTTTAAGTTAGTGCCACTGTACATATGAGCACATGCAACACAGAGAAAAGGGGAAACAGAAACAAACAAAAAACTGAATAAAAACTTAAGACAAATACACCGGGGGTAATACATTAGCACAATATTGGTAACCTTTTATGAATTCATAGATGACCAGCCAAAGTATTATCATCATATAGAGCAAATATTTAAAATAGTAAATACTAAGACATAGTCTTAATAATTGTTGATGTTTTTTCATTCTTGTTTGTTACACATATAATAAATTATAAAAATCAATCCTAAACAAAGTAAATGAGGTTTGGTGTCTTTCAATTTGATGTAACCTATGGTATTTGCCCACAATGATAATGAGATTAACCAAATCAGATATATTAGATGGCAGATAGTCTGACAATAATTTCAGATTTTCATTCATGAGCTGTGCTTTGAGCTGAATGTTACTGCTAGCATGCAAAAACTGACTACGGCTACCACATTACAAGCCAAGACACCGATATTACTAAAATATGCTAAAATGCTAATGTCGCTTCAAAAATGCAAATGTTTAGCTTGTCAGCATTAATCTCAAACTACAGCTGAAGGTGTGTTCAGACTGCTGAATGCAAAGTGAATTTTAAAAGGTGGTGTAACTGCGTACAAAGTGGAAAGAAACGAGTGGGATGGACAAATGCAAATTCATTCTGGGAAGCACAAGTTGAGGCAAAGATACAGTTGAATATGTGTCAATTTGAGCAAACACTGTATTTGCACATATAAATGACTATATTTCATGCCAAAGACAAGAGTAAACCAAGAGGAGTCTGGAGAAAAATAAATGAATGTAAACACAACTACAGAAATTTTTGAACGGAAATGCTTTGGGAGAAAAATGCAAGGCAAAAATATGTTTTTACGTAAAAGCTTTCCATTGCCAGACAGCTGTTAGCACAATAACATTTAATATGCATTTAGGATGTTAACATCAGCATGTTAACATGCATACAGTATGTTTCAAACATGCTAACATATAACATAGCAACATACTAACATTCAGGATATTAGCAACCATTATTTTCAAAGTACATCTGATGCTATCAGTTTTTGATCATTAGTTGCTGTATTGAACCTACATATTGAATGCTTTGTTCATAGAGACTGAGGACAATCTCCTAGCTTTCATTGTTAAAACTGGGTGGAAAAAATCGATTGGAGAAATCCCTGCATTTCAGAACCAATCCAAAGTCTTTAGGGCGACCCTTCATATTGGGGCGTTGACATGCAGTTCACTACAGAGGAGAATGGACAGAGAGTATCATTTCCAGTAAGGCTCGTCCTTGACAAAATGCAAGGGGCGTAGTAGGTTTGTTAGTGCCATTCTCACAGCTGTTCAAGCAACTACCAAACATTTGGAAAATCCTCAGACGTAAGTAGGCAGACATCTCATTTTGTCTGATATCGCAACACTATATATGAAAAGGCAGGGGATCATCAAAGTCATTATTTATCTGCGTGTCTGTAGTAAAGTTCTTTGCAATCTGTACAATTTTTAAGATACTTCCATCTGAACTAATGTTTCGGACACTCCAACCAACAGCTGAACAACTGATCATCATTGCCATCCCTAGAGTCACCGTACTAACATGGTTAAAAATAAGCCAACGCCAACACTTTGCCAAATTGGAAAATACATTCACGTGTGACTCCATTCATCCACAAATAAACAAACACCATAATACAAAATCGCACTTTGCTCAGCATGATGTCAGTGACATGTGACATTTTGAGGCCTGTGTCTTTAACACCTTTTTTTGTCTTTAATTCTCTCTCTCTCTCTCTCTCTTACACACACACGCACGCACGCACACACACAAAAACACCCACTACACAGGGGGACTGTGAGGACAGCAGGGGGGACCTGCTCTGCTCCGTCAGCTCATTAAAATAGCCTGTGTGTCTATCTGTGTGTGTATGTGTGTGTGTGTGTATGTCTGTTTAAGCGAGGATGGGTCATTAGGATGGAAGAAGAGGTTGTAACATACTACCTACTCATTAACCCTCATCACGTTGGCATTTCTGAGTGTGTGTTCCTGTGTCGGCTACTGTGTGAACACTTAGACACAACATTGACTAACCTCAATTGTGTTTATGAACAGTTACCTAACATTAAACTAATAATGAGCATGCACACAAACACAAACACACACACACACATACCCTAAACACAAAATATGCTCCATTTAAGATTTAAGACATTATTATTTGGACTCCTACAGCTGATACTAATAGCTACACCAGCTACTGATGCTGTTACAATAGTTGGCAGACTTTTTCAAATTCCTCTGACAGAAACATACACACACACACACACAGAGAGAGAGAGAGAGAGAGAGAGAGAGAGAGAGAGAGAGAGAGAGAGAGAGAGAGAGAGAGAGAGAGAGAGAGAGAGAGAGAGAGAGAGAGAGAGAGAGAGAGAGAAAGGAAGAAAGAAAGAGAGGGAGAGAGGAAAAGTAGCCAAATGTTTTACAGCCTCCTAAACTTGTCTGTAATAGCAGTCAGAGTGGCGTCAACACAGCAGTCTCCAGGGTTACTCCAGGGGCTGCTAAATGGCTTTACTAGCTCCAGTCACTCTGCAGCTCACACAGAAACACTTAACACTTCCTTACAATCCATAAACAACACACATGCTTTCCTGCTCCAGCGTCTTGCACGCTCTCAAACACAAAAGCTGGCACACAAATGAACAAGAATGTCAGAAAAATGACATAAGACAGAGCAATGACATCAACAAAAACACACACATGACCTGGCTGTGTAATAGATTCAAAGATAAGCATATATACAATCAGCTGACTCAGGACCCAAGTGCGTCACAAAATGTATGCATGTGGCCCCTAGGGACCAAAAAGCCAGCACACATTTATGGTCCTGGGATAAATGGAGCAGAAAAACCACAACTGTAATAACCAACACCTCCAGCAAAAAAAAGAGAAAACAAATAGGAAGCATACTGAAAGACACACTGGAGCAGAGAATTAATAGCACACAGCAACGAAAAGAACAATGGAGACAGTATGGGAAGTGTAGCAGTCATTACTCTGTTTTATATTAAACAGTGTGTCCGCTAGAGCAGAGCCATGTTTACTGTGCAGTCATAACAGTGTGGAGATGTTGGTGAAAGGTCTATAAATTATTACCACCACAGCTTAGCACAGAAATGTGGGCTGTCAGCAAAGACGGTGAGATCGGAAAAGCTTTTCTCTTCTCCTCCCTTGAATTCGGGCCTCCACTTCCACCTCCTTGGCTGCAGGGCACTTTTCGTCTTTCGGTGACCTCTTCTCTATTTCTCTAATCAGTGCACTTGTCTACAAGCATTTTGTCACCGTCTGTCGGATACAGAAAGATGATATAAACAGCAGCCGCTTTGGGACCCTTACACTTTGTTTATCTGTCCGTGTTATCGTTTCTTTGCTTTGTCATTTCCTCAGTATCTCTTTTTTGGTCTCCTACCACTCACTCGACAGCCTCTCCCATCATGTCGGCTACATTTCTGTTTTTCCCCTCTGTGTCATCGATCTCTTCTGCAGCGTGTGGCTCCGTCTCGCCTCTCTGATACGGAGATGATGCAAAAAGATAAAACAATCTGAGGCAAACCAATCTTATTCTGTCTCAGTTTATTTCGGCGCCTGGCTGCGTCTGACTCTTGCCCGCAGGTTTTGTGCGTGCGTGTGTGTGTGTGTGTGTGTGTGTGTGTGTGTGTGTGTGTGTGTGTGTATTCAGCCTAGGTGGTGGAGGTGTATACAGAGGGTCGTGTCAGACAGTTGACAGCCACAGTTCCTCCTTCTCTGGCCCTGGGCTGGATCTGCTCACCAGGTGCCGACACCGCGGTGGCTAGACCGCAACCATCTGAACAAACACGAGGGGGGAGAACACACGCATACACACAGTCATCGCACAAAGGTGTACGAACACACAGACTAGCAGATGCACACAAACAGACCTGTCAGACAGGTGTTGGATAAGTGTAAAGTGCAGGGTGTAATTGAGGTGTGTGCTGTTAAAAGAAGACCTGCAAAAAAAATATAAGTGTAGTACTAAACGGTGTAGTGTTGAGAGCTGAAAAGTGCATTTTGGGGCAGGAAATCAGAGATTAGCCGACACTGTTTGGTCAGGTCTCTGGGAAGATTAAATTTACAGATTTAATGGATTATTTCTTCACACATATCACTTATAGATTAAACCTGAGCAGCCTGCCATCACATCTGTCTTATGTCAGTTTGTATACCTGCTTGATGTTGTGTATGTTTGATGTTGGTTCTTGATGACTGAAACATGAGCCTGTTACCGCTGTAAGAAAATAATTTGTTTGTGCCTTCCGGCTGTGGTCCTGCACCTCTCCCTTCCGATTTTTTCCCAATATGCAAAAGAGGCGGTTCAAGCTTTTTAGATTCCCTATTGCACCTTGAGTAATCCTGGAATACATTTTACACTTCTGAGAGATATTACATGTGAGGTATAACTAAAAATGACAGGTAATAGCGGGTCATACATGAGATAGATAGCCTATAGGATAGTATAGGAGGAGAATTAAAGTAATACAATATTGTCATTAATCTGGGGAATATTTTCTAAAAGCGCCTAAATGGACTCTGGGGTGAGATTGTTTCCATGTCGCTGTTTGTAAGGTCAAAAATCAACATTGAACCTCCGTTTTCAAGCTATCATGTACATTTGAAAACATACAATCAGATGAGGAAGTTCATGTGAACTGTTCGAAAACTCCAGAACAGTTGCTCAATATACTGTGGTAATATCATTTTCTCAACTTCTCTTTGCAGGGTCATGTTCTCAATTAATCACTAGTCTAATGAAAATAATGTAATGTCCATCACCGTTTCTGAGGTCCCAAGATGACATTTTCACGTTGTGTGTTGCCAAGACAACTGTCCAAAACCAAGTCTTGAGAATATTTGGTGTTATTGTTTAATATTTACTTAAACCATGAATCAGTGATTAGAATAGCTGCTGTCAACTGACTGATTCATTTATTGACTACTTGTTGCAGCTCAAATTGTAAGATAAAAAAATGTAGAGACCTGAATTTTTAACATGCTATCAATTATAGTAATTCATTAGCCTAATAAATACAATGTGGTTTTATAATTTAAAGAGAAACAAACAGTGAAGTGAATCTGAAGCCATGAGGGTGTGTGAGCAGTGGAGTCTGAGTTTACACTATCTATATGAGAAGGAGGTAATTAAAGAGATTGGAGGTTTACTCAGTAACCTGCTGAGCAGCTGGTCCATGGCAGGTCAGGAGCAGCACATGGCGCATGGAGCTGTGTGTGTGTGTGTGTGTGTGTGTGTGTGTGTGTGTGTGTGTGTGTGTGTGTGTGTGTGTGTGTGTGTGTGTGTGTGTGTGTGTGTGTGTGTGTGTGTGTGTGTGTGTGTGTTGAACTCCACCTGCGGGCTGTGTACACACACAAAAGCGACGTGATCCGCTTGACTGCTGCTAATGCGCCCAGCGGCATCTATCTCAGCCAAACAATACAGTCGCTGTTAAAGGTCCCGAATTAAAGTGCGACTTCTCTAACTCAACTCCCATGGGTGCTGTGTGACAACCATCGCAAGGAGAACTGGGGATTGTTTCAGGCCTGTCTTCCTGTCCGTTGAGTTTACCACCGGCAAACAGGAGCCGTGTTTGATCACCGACAAGTTTGACAAGAAAGACTCAGCCACAAACACCTTGGCAAGGCGCGCCTTCTCCAGCTGCGTCAAGACGCACATATAACGCAGACTACAACAGGAAGTGATGGGTTCCAGCTTCAACATTAGAGCATGTAATGTGCCCCTCACGAACATGTACTATGTAAAAACAATACTTCGGGGGGGGGGGCGAAAAAGTAATTACATTTGCTTGTGCTTTCATTTTCTGTTAAATACAAGCTTCAGCTCCACTGTGAGTCGCTGCAAAACATGCTTAAAACGTCTTAATTAGAAAGTGGTAACCAGAAGTTGTTATGTGCTGCTGTCCTCATACAGTCAACCAGCCTGAACCAATTCGAATACATATTGCCTACTGATTCACGCATTGCACACTTTCGGTATTATTGTGCACTGTCGTTCGTCTAAAAATAGCCTCGAATAAAAATAGAATTTCACTTCCTCCAACAGTCCGTCTGAGGCTGACAAACAGATGCAATTAAGTGAGGATATACAGTAAACCAAGTGACTGTCCACAATTACCAAACCGAAACTATGACGGTCATAACACAGAAAATTAAAAACCACAAAGTGCACAGATAGTGTTAACTACGATAGAAAAAGTCAAGCTCTTAAAGAAATAAGATATGTTTTTGTTTAAAGAAAGCCATAATGTCATCAGATAAAGTCACTTCTCGGCACCACAGACGATATCGAAGCAAAAAGCAAGTGATAATTCAACAATTCAACCTCATGTTAACTTTCAAAGCGGGGGATACAAATACACGAAAGACCTTAGGCTGTTATACACTCCAGACTACAACAAAGCACACGCTAAGACATCTTGTACAAAACAACTGAAAAACGACAACTTACCGCCTCTCCAAAGACAAGAGATTTCTCGGTTTATATGTGCATCCTTATGTGAGAGAAAGCGAGAGCGAGAGAGAGAAAAGGAGAGAGAGGCGG
Source organism: Scomber scombrus (assembly GCF_963691925.1). Classification (NCBI taxonomy): domain Eukaryota; kingdom Metazoa; phylum Chordata; class Actinopteri; order Scombriformes; family Scombridae; genus Scomber; species Scomber scombrus. Next base: position 15,015,098 of record NC_084975.1, on the reverse strand, counting down.
GGTATGAGAGGGGAGGGAGAGGAGGAGGAGGAGGAGGAGGAGGAGGAGGAGGGTGAGCACCTGCTCCACTGATGCTCCCTGGAGAGATGGAGGGATGGAGAGAAAGAAGATGTGGCCCCAGACTGCTGATACCTCACAGCCTGGACATGTTTACTGTCCACTGGAGACAATCAGATCTGTTCAAGTCAGCTCATCCTTCTGCTAGACTGTACACATCACCCTGCAGCTTGCATCAGGACTACCAGGCTCATTAAACTAATTATAATAATACTAGTATTACTGTGTTGGTGCTGCTGTTGATAATAACTATTCTGCTTCTAATACTGACATTAACATAAAAACAGTCATTTTAATAGTGTTTAAATCAACAGCTAAAAAAATTCAACACCACAGTATAAAAATAACACCACAGTATGTTAATGTTACTAGTGGGCCAAAGTCCAATTACTGTGTACTGGCTGTTTTTTTTATTCGTTGATACCTATCAGTAGCTATTTTTGTGGCATATCTCAGACTTTATTTGTCATGAAGATCCCTATTTTCATTATTTGTTCCCTTCTTTTCTTATCACTTATTGGCTCCTGTTTTCATTCTTTTCATCCATGTCTCATTAACCTGATAAAGTTAATCTTATCACTCTTTATTTAACATCTCACAACTCCCTTTCACTCACTCTTACCTTTGCATGGGACAGCAGCTCTGGTAAGAGGAATTTATCTTACTCTATTGTCCTTATTTAATGCCTGTGTTAGAATTTTATTCGTCTTTACTCTTGAAGATGGACGTGTGAGACTATATTGACTTATTATTACTTTTTTAAGTTTTAACCTTGTATTTGTTCTCTTTCAGATTCAACAGCCTATCTGTGTTTTTCTCCCATTCTGTTCATAAATGACATTTAATGTGATTTTTGAATATAATAAACCTTTATTCAGAAGATTGAAGTTCACTGGCTTTATTTCCATGCATCCTTATCCAATGCCCTTTATGATAGTTCACTTTTCATTCTGAACCTCCTAATTTACATTATTGACAGTACAGAGATAACAGGAAATGAGATGAGATATGTGAAATGACATGTAATATAGTTTATGGTCAGCACTTTGTCCCTCGCACCATAAGGAACCCCTGTAACATCCTATTTGAATAACTGCTTGTATTTTTTAAATAGATTAAGTCTGCATCTGCAAAGGAAATGTAATGTAGTGGAGAAAAACTATTTAAACTAAACCTTTAGCCTCATTAATTTATTTATTTTTTTGTCCACTTTGGGCCAGCAAAATAAGTCGCAAACACATATTGTATGCCATAACATCACTGTGTAAGGTTAATATGGTGAATATGTTTGCAAATTGTTGCTTATTTACACATCAAGCAGCTGAAA